>NW_025205682.1:0-10780 GCF_004010195.1 Chiloscyllium plagiosum | reverse complement strand
AAAATTCCATGCAAGGACTGCCACAAACACTACATAGGACAAACAGGAAGAACGTTAGCCAACAGGATACATGAACACCAGCTAGCCACAAAAAGTCACGACCCCCTCCCTCATAGCCCTACACACGGATGAAAAAAAAACACCATTTCGACTGGGACAACACATCTATCCTGGGACAGGCCAAGCAAAGACATGCCAGAGATCTCCTAGAGGCCTGGCACTCCAACCACAACGCCATAAACAAGCACATAGAGCTAGATACCATCTATCAACCCCTCAGAAAACGAAGAGGAAATGACATCACCACAAACCCCAGAAACCACATATAGGAGAAAGATATAAATAGAAAGCAGAAGACAACAGCTTCGCTTCACTTGGAGTTCGCCACTGATTATGTTACCTAGCCAGATAATCAAACGTCTGGATATCAAACCTACAGCTCAGCGAGGAAACCTACACCCTATATCTGCCATGTGCCTAGTCAAAATTCATTTAACATTCTCTAATGTATCTCACGCGACTACCACTGTCGGCAATGCATTCCACGCATCCAACAATCTCTGTGTGAAGAACCTATCTCTGAGTCTCCCCTAAACATCCCTCCAAAGACCTTAAAATTATGCCCCTTCCTGACAGATATTTGGGAAAAAAGTCTCTGGCTATTCACTTTCTGTACACCTCTCAACATTTTGTCCACCTCTATTAAGTCACACCTCATTTTTATTCTCTTAATTAATTAACAGAATCCCTGGCTCTCTCAAACTTTCTTCATAAGAAATGCTGTCCCATCTAAGTAGCAACTTGGTAAAACTCCCCTACACCATCTCTAAACGTTTCTTGTAATGAGACGATCAAAAATGAACGCAACATTGCAAGTGTGGTGTTACTTCGGCTCGATAGAGCTGCCACAAACCTCATGTCTCTTACACTCATCCATCTGCTAATCAAAGCCACCACACTGTACGTCTTCTAAGAAATCTATAAAACCTGGATTGTAACTTTGAGGGATCTATGGATTCGTACCTCAGGATTACTCTGTTCCTTCACACCTTTAAACCCTAATTTGTGTTCCTCTGGAAGGACCCTATTTTCTCATAACATAATGATAATTATTAAGAGGTTATCTGTAAGAAGAGAGCGTTAGTGAGGAAATGGGAGACACTGAGCATGAAAGAAAGATTTTTGAGAATGCATCAGCCTTGTCTTTTGCACTGATGTGCTGGAACCCATCTATCATTGTGGATTGTAACGTTTATGGAGCCTCATCCTGCAGTGAGCTGACTAATCTTCGATCACCATTCATAACAGGATGTAGAAGTACTGCAGAATTTAGATCTGATCACTTGGTTATGGGAGGGCTTAGATCTGTCTACACTCGCAGCTTACGCCATTTCTTACGTGCATTCGTCTGTTTGGTAGCTTCATGAGATTGACATCTCATTTTTAGGATTTGCCTGATTGTCTCCTGACATGCCCTCCTGCACACTCTATTGAACCTGACTTCATGGCAATGTTTGAGTAGGGGATATGGCAGGCCATGAGATTGCAGATTGTGCCGGAGTGCAGTTCTGCTGCTGTTGATGGCCCACAGCGCCTCATACTGAGTCTTGAGCTGCTAGATTGTTTCAATGTCTGTCCTTTTTTAGTACATTGATCGTGCCACACAACGCGATGGAGGTTATTCTTAATGTGAAGGCGTGACCTCGTCTCCACAATGGCACGACTTTGACCGATACTGTCATGGACCAGATGCTTCTGCGGCCGACAGATCAGTGAGGATGAGATCAATTACGTTATTCCGTCTTGTTGGTTCCTTCACTTCCTGCCCAGACACAGTCTCGCAGTTATATCATTAAGGAACCGAACAACTCAAAGGATAATGCTGCTGCAAAGCCACTCTTAGTAGGGGACATTGAAATCCCCACACAAGAGTGCATTTTACACATTTTCCACACTAAGTGCATTCTCCAAATGTTGTTCCACATGGGGGAGTACTGATTCATCAGCCGAAGGAGGAAAACGTGTTATTCAGTAAGAGGTTGCCTTGCACATGATTAACCTGAGGCGATGAGACTTCCTGGGCTTCAGAGTCGACGTCACGGACTCCCAGGGCAATTCCCTACAGACTTAATGTCACTACGCTGCCACCTCTTCTGGGTCTGTCCTGCAATAAGCCAGGACATATCGAAGGATGGTAACGGTTGCGGTCTGGGTGGTGTTATCTCTAAGTTATGATTCCGTAAGGATGACTATGTCAGGCTGCTGCTCTACTAGTCCGTGAGACAGTTCTCCCAATTTCGGCACGAGCCCCCAGATGTGAGTAAGTGGTGTTTGCATTGTCGACAGGAGTATTTGTGTTTCTGCCGTTGTCTTTTATAGTTCGAAGATCGATGCCAGGTCGACCATTCAGTTTTATTTCATTTTTGTGGCTTTCTAGACATTGATACAACCCAGTGGCTTGCTCGACCATTTCAGAGGGCAGCTGAGAGTCAAACACATAACTATGGCTCTGGAGTCGCATTTAGGCCAGACCAAGAGATCCGATTTCCTGCCCGACAGGACATTAATAAGCCAGATGCAGTTTTCCGCCAAGTGATATTGGTTTCATTATCATTAGCTGGCTCTTTATTCCAGAGGTTTTTTTTTAAATTGAATTCAAATGCTACCATCTGCCGTGGTGGGCTTCGACCCCACCTCACAATAATTCGTACTGTGATCCTGCAATAATCGCCCAGCGATAATACTATTGGGCTATCTCTCCCCAACTTGCTCGATGAAGGATGTGTTGAACTGGAAACGGTGCAAAATAACATTACAAGGAGAATACCAGGACTCAAGGGTCTGAGTTGTTGGGAAAGGTTGCACACAAGGTAGGATGTATTCTGCAGAGCATAGGAGCTTGAAGGGTGGTGGGTAGGGTAGGATCTTAGAGGAATGCAGAAGATCATGAGAGGAACACTCTTAGTCCTTTACCCGGGATTGTGGAATCAAGGACGAGGGGACATCAATTTGAGATCCGAAGTTTAAGAATGCAAGGGAACCTGAGGTTCAACCTCTTTACACAGATGGTGGCATGTATATGGAATGATTGGAAGTTGTTGAGGCGGGTAAATTTACAACATTTAAAAGGCTTTTAGACACAGATATGGTTAGACTTTTTTTAAGAAAAGCTACAGGCCAAATTCAGGGAAATAGTGTAAACTTTCATGGACAAACTGTCAGCATGGAGGAGTTTGGGTCAAAGGACATGGCTCCGTCCTGTTGGACACTGTGACTATTAAACCCGCTTTATAGCTTTATTAAAACATTCAGAGTTGGAAACTATCTGTTCGCAATAAAATATCATTGGTGTTTTTGAAATAAAATTGTCAAGGAAATATATGACAAGCCAATGGCGTTGGCGCTTTAAGTTATACGTTGCAATTAAGAAAATGTTAAGGTCATCGAAAGAAAGAAAATAGAGAAATCAAAATCCAGTTGAGAATATCACGTACGAAGGAGAAATAACAGTTCATCAAGGAAATATGGATACCAGTGCAAATGTGTTGCATAAGCGTAATGAACAGTGACTTCCGAATCTAACAAAAAATATAGGTTATATCCTGCTGGGGATGAAACATCCTTCACGCTGTAAACTGTTGTATTACTGTTATTGGTTTGGTCATTTCGCTGCCAACCTCTTCAAGATCAGTTTTACATGACAAGAGAGAACTGACAAATATTTTTCCTTATTATAAGGAACGATCTACCATTCAAAACACAGAGATAAGCCTGTGCTCTTCTGGTAGACACTTAGGTTTGTCTGTCAATTTGACCATACAACTTTGTCTGACGCTGAGATCTTCCTGAGAGAGGAACATTTTACCAATCATTATGCCGCACTTGTGGTTTTAACTGGTTATATTGTTTTGCTTTTGAATAGAGTTTTAAGCCAGACAGAGCGAGCTGGCTACAAAAGAATAATGCATACACCTTGGGACGCCGTGTGTGTGTTTCTTTAAATTTGGAACAATACAAGCAGCCAGGATGATTGTGGCCAGCTTTCAGAGACCAGAATTTCCAGCTTCCTTTTTAACTTTTAAGTTTAGTTTGAAGAATTATTTTTGAAGTCGCAACACGGCAGAAGTGGTTGGAAGTTTGAAGAAGCAAAATATATATTTTTTTCCCTCGCTCAGTTATAGGTAGAATCTGTGGTTTTGTCCACTGCTGGTTTGCAAATCTATTTTTTTGAATTCGTCTTCTTGTCAAGTAGTGCGTTAACGGGATGGGATTATACTGGCATGTTATTAAGTAAAAGTTAATGTATCTATGATTCTATTACGTTTTTCAATAGAATTGGGTTAATCTAAATTCGTCTTTATTTTGTTTTACTTTATCTATAGTGTATAAAGAAATTTTGCTTTGTTAAGGTTGACTAGTTTGGCCAATTGAGTTGCATTTGAACACAGAACATGGCATTTGCCTTTAAATAAGAAAAAAATGATAATATCGAGGCTACTTTCTTGAAATATTTTCATGGAGTCTGTAGCACCATGCAAACTCTCCTCAGCACTGACAAAATTAATAATGATTTGTATGATACGTTAGGTTGTGACACCAAAAGATTGTGCCACAGTTGCCAAAGGATTACCAAAAACGTATTGAGATAGTGGTGATTCCGCAATGTTGAGAGGCTTTGATTGGTCTTGGGATCACAAGGAAAACGAGTCAAACCAGATGTCACAGAGGAGCTTCAGCAACAATTAATTTTCAAGGTGATAAACGGTGAAAACTTAGACTGCTGGATATCAGAGCAGAGACGTTGGACTCTGTAGCGCCAATATATAAGCCAATTACTTTTGTAGCCGGACAGTTTAAGTTGCTGATACTGCTGGCAAAAAATTGCTTTGATTGTTCATGCCATTTCAGTAACTGAATTCATCAGCAAAAATGCGAAGCTATACATGGTTATAATGTGTATCAAATGATTACTGACTGGAATTATTCTGTTCCTTGAAGCATCAGCAGTATCTGATCCCAATATCGGTTTAATGCAGTTAATATGCACGAAATAAAACGCAGTGGATTAACACTTAAACCATCATAGTACTTCAAATCCTTTTTCACTGAACGAAATTCAGCAAGATAAATGCACAGACAGAGCTTGCGGAAGTTATAAGAATAAAAAGAACTGATCTGCACAACGTTTCATCCAATCAGGATATTTATTTTGATTTTAGTCTACTTGGTGTTTTGTTTTAAACTTGGAAATTAAATAGATGGTCTGACCAAAATGAACATACTCAATGAAAAACTGTAGTGATAGAGAGCTTCGAATCCACATCTCTTCAGAGGCAACAACCAAAACCCTGCTCTAGAGAATGATCAGCTGCGTTAACACAACTCTTCCTTCCTTCATGAAGGATTGGACAGCCACAGCCACCCCAGTATAACACGAGCATCTGTTAGGGGCCAGGCCATACCACCTGACAATTTTTTTTTAAGAAGGGAGCTCAGACACTAGCGTTTTCTTAATTGAGTTGCAGATGTGAAGTAGATATTCCAGGTGTGATGCCAAATCAGACTTCCATTCAACAGTACGGATGAAACACAAGCAAAAGAGAATGGAATTTACAGTAAGTTAAATTTTGAAAACGTAACTGACCGGACACAACACATTCACTCAGTAACTGCTCCAATCCAGTTACATCCCATAATCACACTCCTTGTCAAGAAGTTTAATTTAAACGCAGATACTTACAAGCAAAAGAAATGAAAATCATATACAGAGATTTCAGAGGAAGTCAAGCAGGAATAATTTGCTGAAGCTTGTAGAATTCCTGTAATCCAGCATTTTGTGGCAGCCATAAACCATAATGGAAAAAGAAACTTAACCTAGGAGAACTGCCATTCCCTTGGTGTCGTTAATCCGGGCGCTTCCTCAGGTCCTTGCACCACTGCCTTTACAACTGCTTTTTAAAAAAAAATGTCAAAGAACAAAACAATCTTTCAACAGTGACAGCATCACCACACCTTCTGCATTAAAGAATAACAAACTTTAATATGTAAAGACAGCTTCATTTTAAACCGCATAGTCTTAGGCTGTTAGCACACAAAAATACATACACATTACATGATCTATAACCATGCAAACGTTCATTACTACATTCCATTTCAGTGCGTTAACTCTTGCCACTGGGTCGATAATTACTCTTATTCGTCCTGTCACAAGTATAATTTTCAAACTGAACAGCTGCAATAATAAGCTCCTTTGAAATATATTTGATTTTTGCTCTTACATATCTCCAAAACTTTTCATGTATTATGATCAGTACATATGATAGTCTCAGACCCATTACTGTGAGGATGTGTGGCGCTTGCAAAGCAAAGCAGGTCGAGCAGCATTGGAGGAGCAGGAGACACGACATTTTCGGCATAAAGGTTTATCAGTAATGGAGAAGGGTATCGGGCTGAGAGATCAAGAGAAGGGTGTTGGGACGGGGGAGAAGTTATTTGGAAGGCGATCGGTAGATGAAGGTGATGCTGATGTTGACAGGTTGGTGTGGAAAGTGGAGTGGATTTGTGGGAATGAAGAATGATAGGTCGGACACTTCACGAGAGCGTTGTTGAGTTGGAAGGTTGCATCTAAGGTAGGGTGGGGGTAGATGAGGATACTGGTGAAATCGACATTGTTTTTTTGTGGTTGTAGGGTCCAAGTGTAAGATGAGGGGCTCCTACCTTCAGCCTCTGGTGGCTTGGATTTGGTGGTGGACGAGGTGCAGGACTTGCATGTCCTCTGCCGATTGGGAGGGGGAGTTGAAGTGGTCGGCCACAGTGCAGTGTGGTTGTTGGGCGCGTGTGTGGTCGAGATGGTATTTAAAACGTTTCACAACTTGGCGTCCTGTCTCCTCAGTTTCGAGGAGACATTTATGACATTCATAAATGAATATCCAATTTCCTGGAGAAATGTCCAATAGCTCTTTCTGCCTTCTCTTTGTCTTCTTGTAAGAGTAGTAACACTGGAAGCCATCTCACTCACATTCATAACTACCTTGAATAATTTTGCGTATTTAAATGTGGTGAGTCGAGCGTCAGTGGCTAACACAGCTTTTAGGCTGTCTTGCAGTTTGCTGTCCAGTGAATCTTCACACATTTCTTCAGTTCTTCAGTGAGCGGAGCAGCCATCCTACTAAACTTCGGCATGAATTTCCAACTAAACCAACTTAATCCCAAGAATCATAATACTGCTCTCGTCGTGGACGTATGGAAAATATCCCAATGATGTTAGTTTTCACATTCAATAGGGCCACATATCCATGTCTGATAATATGGCCCAGGAATGTGTCTTGAACTGTTTCACACTTACCGCAGGTTTATCACCAATCTTGCCTTCTGCAGTCGTTCAATCTATTTCGATAATTACTCAACATTTTTCTTCCTTGTGTGATTAAACGCCACCGGGTCATCAATGTACACCACACAATTGTGTAATCCAGGAAAGACTTGATTAGCTAACCTTTCAAATGTGGATGGGGCATTTTTCACACCAAGTGGCATGAGTTAAAATTGATATAGTCCATTCAGTGTCACGAAAGCTGAAACAGTCTTCACTCTTTTAAATAAATGTTTCTGCCAGAATCGTCTGAGCAAGTCTAACCGAGCGACATACATCGCTTTTCCCATCTCCACAATACAGTCATACAAACGTGGAGTCGGATATGAATCAGAATTCGTAACTGTGTTGACTGTGCGATTGTCAACGCATAACTGTTGGGTACCGTCTGGTGTTAGCACCATTACTATGGTGCTACCATTCGATCAAACGTAGCATGTGAAAATTCGACGACAAGTTTCTTGTTTGTATTAATTGATTCCTCCTCGCATTTCAAATGGTGGCTTTTTGAATTTATGATTGGAAAAATCCCCACGATCTCCTTCTTATAATAATTCAATCGCCTGTTTTTGTTTCCACTGGCTTTTCCACCAATGTAGGCAGCACTCCTACCTGTAAACTTCCTTATCGTCAGCAAGGACAAATTATATTCCTTGGAACTGAGAGTTCTTCCAAACTATAACCTCACTATGCATAACTGACCACGTACCGTCGCACTATGAATTCCATGCACCAGCACTTTTTCTGGCAATAGTCCTTCTGATTTGTATATCTCGTCAGCTGTCAAAATCAAAGATGGACATGATTCAATATGCTACAATACTGTAACCTAATTTCCTGCTGTCCTGGCCTACAGATGTAAATCTTACCTTCGCAGGTAAATTGTTTAATAGACAATAGATGCAGGAGTAGGTCATTCTGCACTTCGAGCCTGCACCACCATTCAACATGATCATGGCTGATCATCCTTAATCAATAACCTCTTCCTGCATTTTCTCCATAACCCTTGATTCCATAATCCTTGAGAGCTCTATCCAACTCTTTCATAAATGAATCCAGAGACTGGGCCTCCACTGCCCTCTGGGGCAGAGCATTCCACACAGCCACCACTCTCTGGGTGAAGAAGTTTCTCCCCATCTCTGTCCTAAATGGTCTACCCCGTATTTTTAAGCTGTGTCCTCTGGTTCGGCACACACCCATCAGCAGAAACATGTTTCCTGCCTCCAGAGTGTCCAATCCTTTAATAATCTTATATGTCTCAATCAGATTCACTCTCAGTCTTCTAAACTCAAGGGTATACAAGCCCAGTCGCTCCAGTCTTTCAGTGTAAGGTAATCCCGTCATTCCAGGAATTGACCTCGTGAATCTACGCTGCACTGCCTCAATACCCAGAATGTCTCTCCTCAAATTTGGAGACTGGAACTGCACACAGTACTCCAGGTGTGGTCTCACCAGGGCCCTGTACAGCTGCAGAAGAACCTCTTTGCTTCTATACTCAATCCATCTTGTTACGAAGGCCAGCATGCTATTAGCCTTCTTCACTACCTGCTGTACCTGCATGCTTACCTTCATTGACTGGTGTACAAGAACACCCAGATCTCTCTGTACTGCCCCTTTACCTAAATGGATTCCATTGAGGTAGTAATCTGCCTTCCTGTTCTTGCCACCAAAGTGGATAACCATACATTTATCGACATGAAACTGCATCTGCCATGCATCTGACCACTCACCTGACTTGTCCAGTGTGTCCAGGTCATCCGTAAAAAGATTTGGCATTTGCTGCTGCATATCTGTAGTACATTCTGGTGTAGTTTTCAGTCTCAAATGTGATTTTCTTCGCCACTTCAACTCACTTCGATTTTGTTGTCTTGGAGCATGTCTTCTTTTTTTTTTTAACTTGTGCCAACTTCTTGGGTTTACGTCCACTACAAAAAATCCTGTATTCCTTCATCACTCTTCCGAATGCGTTTTCTAACCTACTAACACTGTGATTTGACGTAGCCTACTTTATGCATTGAAAACAATGGATCATTTTTTAAAAAAATTCTCTTTCCCCTTCATGGGTTCCCTTGTTATCTTGGGTCGTGTTTATAGAGGTTTATGGTATAGTTTTATCGACCAGAAAAACAATTCCCTCAAAATATACCAAAAAGACAGCCTTGACCGCGGATTTATTTTTTCTTTAGTTAAAGCAGGTGGAAAAGCTTTTGTTGTTGCTGAAATTAGAATCGTCTATAAACGTTGAAGTAAAACACTTTATTCACACACTGTAAGGAAAATGTGGAAAAGTAAAAATAAAGTATAAAAAAATGGCTTAACTGTAACTCTACTAAATACTTTGTGAAATGGTATATCAGCAACTACTGGTTAACAGTTCCAATATAATGACAGCGCATAAACACATCTTGACAAAGGCAGACTCAGAAAATTCGATTGTCTCTCATGCAAGTTTTAGCAGTAGGAAGAGAATCGAAGTTTTTTTAGTTGTAACAAGAAATAGAATATGAACATCCAGATCCAAATTAAAGAACCAAGCAAATGCTCCTGAAGTTTATAACTTGGAAAACAATTCCGACTGCTTCTTTGGTTCCAACGTTTTTTTTTTGTAAAATAAAAGGCTTTAAAAGCTGTTTAATTTATTGAGTGTAGAGTAGACCACGCATCACCTCTGTCTCAATGTTTTTTCACTGTAAAAAAAGTACAAAAACACCACTTAAAGTCATACTAAAATCACAATAGATTAAGTCTTTTCCCAAGCTTAATACACTCCAAAATCTGAGAACGCAATTTCAAGGTGAAATTAATAAGATGTGTAAGAGACCTGCGGAACAACCTTTCACGGAGAATGTATTACTTGCTTGGCATGAGTTGCCTGAGCAAACAGTAGGAGTGAGTAATTACAATACTAAAAAAACCTTTTTGAAAAGGTACGTGTATAGGCAAGATTTTGAGTGATATTAGCCAAAGACAGACGAATGAGACTAGTTCAGCATACCTTCCCGACGTGGAGGAGTTGCATCAAAAGATGAGAGTTAACTGCTGATCGACGTAGACTGCTTTAAAACCATGTCTCTAGAAACGCTGGAATATTATGTTTAAAATCCCAGTATAAGGAAAAAATTGTTCGATGGTACTGATTGAATCAAAAATAAATGCAATGGCATACTTCACTACCGTCTCCAAGGATAACACAACAATCTAATAATTATTTATTTAGCAGAGATCTATTCACCTGGGAAGACACACACCGTCGACAAAAAATATATATTTATGCTTCTGTCTAAATCACTTGCAGATGATCTCATTTTAGACAGAATTCAAACACATTCACAGAAGTAACCAGAATGAATCTGCCATTTATTGCAACAATGTAAACAGTGCAAGTACGCCCTTCCTGAGGTATGGGGC
>NW_025205681.1:3544-10779 GCF_004010195.1 Chiloscyllium plagiosum | reverse complement strand
CTCCATTGGCTGTGTAAGAAATGGCATTGGGAAGCCTGAAACCCAGTTTAGCTCTTCATCTGAAACTCTTGCCTATCTCTCAACTGATCAATGCTGCATGGTTCCAGCATGTGACCTTTTATTCTCAGATGTCCAGCATTTAATATGGAAGGTTCTGTGGCTACACTCTTGCCTCTGAATCAGAAATCTCTAGGTTCAAAACCCCACACAGCCTCCAAGAAGGAAGACAATTCCATTGGTTGATATCTCCTGCTTAACAAAAAGTAGGGCCGGTTTGTTCAGATGGCCACAGTATGGCTCTAAGTAACACCAACTGCGCAAGTTTAGTCCCCAAACAGGTGGAGTTCATTGGGCTATCCTCTTCTCCTGCCCCACAGTGAAAACATGGTAACATTGAGCCATAATTAGCAATGTTCAGGTATGAAGGTGATACATGAAGGAAGAGAGACTTAGCTAAATAAAAAATGGAACTCCAAATTTGATTGTCTCATCTGAGCAGTCTCTATGATCCGAATTCCTTCAATCTCCGTTTTTTGTGGTTTCTGTTCACAGTTCAAGTTTTTCCTTTGATCTCCACCCTTGGTAGGATGGTCATCCCAAAATATAGAATCACAGAATTGTCACAGCACAGAAAGATCCCATTCAGCTCATTGTGTCTGCTCTGGTACTTCAAAAGAGCATCATGTACTTGGTGCTAATCTCCTGCTTTACCCCCATAACCTTGACCATCATTTCTATTGAAATAATCATCCTTTGAATGCCTCAAGTGGACCTACTGGAACCTCACTTCATGGGGTACATCACATTCTCTAACTACTCGCTGTGTTTAAAACAAAACGCTTTTTCTCACATCATCCCTGCTTATTTTGCACATCACTTTAAACCCAGGCCCTCTCAACTTTGTTTTTTTTTAACATGCAGGAACAGTTTCTCACTATCTAATTTACCCAGCCCACTCATGATTATGAAAACCTCTATCACATCTTCTCTCAGTCTCCTTCTCTCCAATGAGAACAGTCCCAACCTCGTCAATCTATCCTCATAACTGAAATTTCTTTTCCTCGGAACCATCTTTGTAAATTGCTTGTGGACTCTCTCCAACATGCTCACATTCTGCCTATAATGTGGCACCCACAACTGTACACAATACTCCAGCTTAGGCCTAACAGGTGTCTAATGCAAGTTCAATATCATCTCTATGCAATTTGAGTCATAGAGTCAAAGATGTACAGCATGGAAACAGACCCTTCGGTCCAACCTGTCCACATCGACCAGATATCCCAACCCAATCTAGTCCCACCTGCCAGCACCTGACCCATATCCCTCCAAAGCCTTCCTATTCATATACCCATCCAAATGCCTCTTAAATGTTGCAATTGTACCAGCCTCCACCACATCCTCTGGCAGTTCTTTCCATACACATACCACCCTCTGCGTGAAAACGTTGCCCCTTAGGTCTCTTTTATATCTTAATTATACACTTCCATCCCCATTAATAAAGGTGAGAACACAGTACAGTTTAGTAACTGCTCTCTCCACCTGACCTGCCACCATTAGTGATCTGTGCACATATACACCCAGCTCCTGTAGCTCCCTGTACCCCCCACCTCCATTTTATATTGTCCTTCAATATTCCTCTGACCAAAATGCATCACCTGCATTTGTCTGCCCTGAACCTCATCTGTCACGGCACCTGTCTGGCCACTCCTCTAATAGACCCATGTCCTTTTTGAGTTTTATACTGCTGTCCTCACAGTTTACAATTCATCCAAGTTTCATGTCATCTGAAAGACGCATATACATATTAAAAAAAAGGTAAAAGTTGTTCTTGCAAAGTGAGCAACATGGGTAAGATTATATTGGTTGTGCAGCTCTAGTTAACCTGAGATGTGGTGACAAAAGGCCTTCATGTAGAATTTAGGCCCTAGTAGTTATGAAGGTTGGGAACTCCAGTGAAGGAATGATGACATTATCAGGTCAAAGACAGTGCACAACTCTGAGGTGCATTTTATATTTTAAATGGTATTTCACCAATAATCCATATTAACTCAAGCTATCTTCCTTTCCTATGCAGTCAAATGCCCTTGAGATGAAGCCTTATTTCTACTTTGCTGACAACAGTTTCACATCGACTGGCACTCTACTCCACCAAGGACATGCAGGTCCTTGGACTCCTCCATTGCCAGACCATAGCAACACGATGGTTGGAGGAAGAGCGCCTCATCTTCCACCTAGGAACCCTCCAATCACAAGGGATGAACTCAGATTTCTCCAGTTTCCTCATTTCCCCTCCCCCCACCTTGTCTCAGTCAAATCCCTCGAACTCAACACCACCTTTCTAACCTGCAATCTTCTTCCTGACCTCTCCGCCCCCACCCCCACTCCGGCCTTTCACCCTCACCTTGACCTCCTTCCACCTATCGCATTTCCAACGCCCCTCCCCCAAGTCCCTCCTCCCTACCTTTTACCTTAGCCTGCTGGACTCACTTTCCTCATTCCTGAAGAAGGGTTCATGCCCGAAACATCGATTCTCCAGCTCCTTGGATGCTGTCTGACCTGCTGCGTTTTTCCATTAATGTGGAGTGCCATGCAGGTTATAAAAAAGTCATCTTCGGATCATTTGCCATAGGAGCTGAAGAAGATTTCCACCTGCAAGGAATAGACGATCCTGAGAAACAAAGTGTTTTCTGCTTATTTGCAGTGGTAGATATACATGAAAAATTTCTGGTACACAGATCTCATAGTAAATGGCAAGAAAACTAAGTATAACTTGAAAAAGGAGCATATACACATGTTGGGTTTCTCCAATTGACCACCTTTCAGTTTCAGAATACAGGAGGCCTTCCACTGAGAGTTTGAGGACAGGTACAAGTTATACTTCACTATAGTGGGAGTGAGATCACTGATGGTCTGTTTTGATTTGGAGATGCCGGTGTTGGACTGGCGTGTATGAAGTTAACTATCACACAGCACCAGGTTTTTTAGATTACATTACAGTGTGGAAACAGGCCCTTCAGCCCAACAAGTCCACACCGACCCGCCGAAGCGCAACCCACCCATACCCCTACATTTACCCCTTACCTAACACTACGGGCAATTTAGCATGGCCAAGGCACCTGACCTGCACATCTTTGGACTGTGGGAGGAAACCGGAGCACCCGGAGGAAACCCGCGCAGACATGGGGAGAACGTGCAAACTCCACACAGTCATTCGCCTGAGACGGGAAATGAACCCAGGTCTCTGGCACTGTGAGGCAGTAGTGCTAACCACTGTGCCACCGTGCCGCCCACATGGTCCAAGAGGTTTATTTGGAAACACTAGCTTTGGGGGTTGTGAGTGTGAGAAAGTGTGTGTGTGTGTATAGTGCAAAGACCATTGCACTACACACACACAGTTATTCCTACACACACACTCTCACATACACACGGACACAGGTACACACAGATGTGCACACAGACACCCACACACACCCTTATAGACACACACACTCCCACATGCACCCCCTCACAGACTTAAGACACTCTGCACTCACTACACACACACACACACACTTTCTCACACTCACAACCCCCACCCCAGACAGATACATACACACAGACAGACAAAGATCCACATGCACACATATATTTTGTGGGGTGAATTTGTACTTGCAGAGTTACATTGTACTTTGCTCAAAAACTGCATACATTCATGTATAATTCTGAGCTAAAAAACTGCATGAATTTATGTAAAACTCTGTTATCTCACTTTTTAGATTAGAATCAATCTAAACATCATGGCATAGACAGAGAACACAGGGGGCTAACACCTTCAACATATTGTCTCGCTATCACCATTGTTAACAGCTAACCCGAGAATGCAACTTTTAAAAAAAGGTTTTGTGATTTACACATGAAAGAAGTGAAACTATCACTGTATTCTAACAGATGAAAGGCTTAACAGACAATCAATTTTTCAATGTATAATTTCAGTTACATCACACTGTAAATTTTTGCTATAAATTCTGTGTTGCGATCGAGCCCTCCACTATCACCTGATGAAGGAGCGTCGCTCCGAAAGCTAAGTGTGCTTCCAGTTAAACCTGTTGGACTATAACCTGGTGTTGTGTGATTTTTAACTAAGCACTAGTGCAATGCAAGAGTTTCTGAGTGTCACTGGTAAATGCTTCAGGACTGAAATAGAAAGGCATGAATAAAGAAATTAATAGATTAGAGCATTATCTTACAAATGAAGATTTGAAGTGTGCTTCCAGTTAAACCTGTTGGACTATAACCTGGTGTTGTGTGATTTTTAACTAAGCATTAGTGCAATGCAAGAGTTTCTGAGTGTCACTGGTAAATGCTCCAGGACTGAAATAGAAAGGCATGAATAAAGAAATTAATAGATTAGAGCATTATCTTACAAATGAAGATTTGATACGAGCCTGTGGCCTGCCGAGTGTAGAATTACAAAGTTGCATTGACCTTGTATGGATTTCAGGACGCTCACTGCAATGAGAGGTAGCAGAGATTCTGCAGAAGATGGATATTGCTTGAATTAACTCACTTGCTTAGGTAAGAGGCAACCCAGCTGGACAAATCAAGCATTGGGGTGGTTGCATGAGAAAATTTGTTTGGCTTCATGCAACAAAACACTCCTTGGAACTCAATGAAATTGATATTCTGCCAAAATATCATAAGATTCAACTCTGTATCACACATGTTCTCAACTAAACTGGACAGGTTTTCAGGCAATCATAGAGCCCTCAGCACGGAGACAGGCCCTCCAGCCCAAACTGGTCCACGCTGACCAAAATGTCCATCCACAGTAATCCCATTTCCCTGCCCTTGACCCATCTTCTAAATCTTTCCTATCCATGTATTTGTCCAAATGCCTTTTAAATGTTGTTAATGTACCCACGTCAACAACTTCCGCTAGCAGCTCATTCCATATGCGTCCTACCCTCTGTGTAAAAACATTGCTCCTCAGGTTCCCCTTTACTCTTTCCCCTCTCACCTCAAACTGATGCCCTCTCGTCCTTGATTCCCTAACCCTGGGAAAAAGACTAAGTGCATGCACCTTCTCCATGCCTCTCGTGATCTTATACTCTTCTATAAGATCCCCCTCAGTCTTCTACACTCTAAAGAAAAAAGCCCTAGCTTATTTAACCTCTCCCTGTAACTCAGACCATTGTCCTGGCAACACCCTTGTAAATGTCTTCTGCACACTTTTCAACTTAATTGCATCTTTCTTATAGCAAGGTGACCAAAACAGAACCCAATACTCCAAGTGCGGCTCCACCAATGTCCTGTATAACTGCATCATAACTTCCTAACTTCTATACTTAATGTCCTGGCTGATGAAGGCCAATGTGCCAAAAGCCTTCTTCTCTGCCTTGTCTACCTATGACTGCACTTTCAGACAAGTCGGCACAGCACCCTCCTCACCTCCACCCAGGGCCCCAAACAGTCCTCCCAGTTGAGACAGAGATTCATCTGCCTCTCTTCCAACCTAGTTAACTGCATCAGATGCTCCCGATGTGGTCTTTTCTACATTGGGGAGACCAAACATAAACTAAGGGAATGGCTCACCAAGCATCTCAGCCGAGCCTGCAGGGGCTGACCTGACCTCCTAGTCACCACCTGTTTTAATTCCCCTTCCCACTTCCTTTCCGACATGACCATCCACAGCCTCCTCTATTGCCACAGCGAATCAGACTGCAAATTGGAGGAATAACATCTTATTTTCCAACTGGGCTGCCTACAGCACAGAAGACTCAACATTGAGTTCTCCAATTTCAAATTGTCTCCCTCCCCATCACCCAACTTCTTTCCTAATCCCTCCTCCTTCTTTTCATTCCTCTCATCAACCCTTCCTTCTAGCCACCAACCAGATTCATTCCTCCCATTGACCAATTAGGTCATACCCTTTACCTGTCTTGACCTATCCCCACTTCACCATCCTGCTCCCACCACCCCCTTTATCTGTAGCCCCCCTTACACCCACCCCCAGTCCTGAAGAAGGGTTACACCCGAAATGGCGACTTCTCTACCACCTGATGCTGCCTGCCTTGCTGTGTTCTTCCAGCCTCCTGCTTGTCTACTTTGGATTTCGGCATCTGCAGTTGTTTTGTCTCTAATCTAGTTTAAACCCCCCTTTGTAGCAAACCTGACTGCCAAAGTATCGGTCCCCCTCCAGTTCAGGTGCAGCACCCCCTCTTGAACAGGTCATCTCTGCCCCAGAAAAGATCCAAATGATCAAAAATCTGAATCTCTACCCCCTCCACAGGTTATTTAGCCACGCATTCATCTGCCAAATCCTCCTGTTTTTACCCTCACTCGCACGTGGCACTGGAAGTAGTCTGGTATTACCACCGTCGAAGTCCTGGCTTTAGGTTTTCTTCCTAGCTCTCTATAATCACTCTGCAGGACCCTATCTCTATTTCAGCCTATGTTATTTGTGTCAATGTGAACAATGACTCCTGGTATCTCCCCATCCCCCTTGAGAACATTATACAGTGCTCCAAGACATCCTGGACCCTGGCACCTGGGAGGCAACACACCATCCTGGATTCCAATTTGCAGACACAGAATCTCCTATTTATCCCCCTAATTATCGAGTCTCCTATCACTAAGGTCCTGGTTACCTTTACCCTTTCCCACTGTGTCCCAGAATCAGTCATTGTTCCACCGACCTGGCTACTGCTGCTTTCCCCTGAATGATCATCGTTCCCCAACAGTATCCAAAATGGTGTACTTGTTTTCAAGGGGAATGGCCACAGAGGATTCCCGCACTCTCTGCCTACTCCCTTTGCCTTTCCTGGTGGTCACCCAGCTGGTCTCTGCCACCTCCCTAAAACTCTTATCTATGATGCACTCAGCATCTCGAATGATTCTGACTGCATCCAGCTCCAGCTCCCTAACACTGTCTCCCAGGAGCTACAACTGAGTGCACTTCCTACAGCTGTAGTCATCAGGGACAATGGAAGTCTCCCTGAGCTCCCACATCTTGTAGGAGAAATATGCGACTGCCCTAACTCCAATCTCAATGGCTGTAAAACTAAAGGGGAAAGTTCAAAGGACTTTCTTTACCTGAGTTTACCTATACTTTTTTGCTGAGGTGCTGCTCTCCGAAACATCTCAAGCCTCTTAATCACTGAAGAAGTGCTTATGTGCTGAAAGGTTTAAGAGGAGGCAAGTGCTTATCTGCAGAGAATTAACACTTGTTTCACAACTAGATTTCCTGGGACATGTAC
>NW_025205681.1:0-2580 GCF_004010195.1 Chiloscyllium plagiosum | reverse complement strand
CAAACTTCCAGCTCAGCACTGTCCCCATGACTTGTCCAGACTTGTCCGACCTGCCTAGCTCCTTTTCCACCTATCCACTCCACCCTCTCCTCTCTGACCTATCACTTTCATCTCCTCCCCCACTCACCCATTGTACTCTATGCTACTCTCTCCCCACCCCCACTCTCCTCTTTCTTATCTCTCCACGCTTCAGGCTCAGTGCCTTTATTCCTGATGAAGGGCTTTTGCCCGAAACATCGATTTCGCTGCTCGTTGGATGCTGCCTGAACTGCTGTGCTCTTCCAGCACCACTGATCCAGAATCTGGTTTCCAGCATCTGCAGTCATTGTTTTTACCTAGTGAGACAGGACTCCCCAGTGACAGTGAGGGATTCACACATTACAAATAGAAAAAAGCTGCAGTAAATAAGTGTGCAAATGCATCCGTGCATCTGAAAAGATTAAAACAGATAAATGTGTTCCCATTTTATTCTTTCTCTAGTACTCCAATAACATCATTGATGCTGATTTCCTTTCTAGTCCAGAATTAGAAAAATTGATCAATTTTGCTTCAACTTCCATTCTGCTCTCACCTTCACCGGTCTATATCTGACTCCTCCCTCCTCTTCCTCAACATCTATGTTTCTATTTTTGGGGACATACTGGCCACCAAACTCCACTACAAACCCACTGACTCCCACAGTTGCCATAACTATACATCCTCACATGCAGCTTCCTGTAAAGACGCTTTTCCATTCTCACAGTTTCTTTGTCTCCTTTGCATCTGTTCTGATGAGGCCAACTTTGATAAAGGTGATTCACCTTTTTCTTCAACTGAGAATTTGCTGCCACTGTGACTGACAGGGTCCTCACCTTTGTCTGATCCATCTCCTACACTTCTGCCCTCATTTCTTCTCTTCCCCCCACAAGAATGATTGGGTCCCTCTAGTCCTCATTTTCCATGCTACCAGTATCCACATTCAAAAGAATATAAATTGCCATTTCTGCCACCTCCAGTAGGATGCCTCCACCAGACACATATTACCCTCCACTACCTTGTTGGCATTCTGTTCCATCTGGGATATCGTGATCTACTCCTCCTCCACTCTCAATACTTCCTCACACTTCCATGTCACCTAAGATGCAACATTTGCACATTTATCATCTCCCTTCCTCACTATCTAAGACTCCGACCATACCGTTTAGGTAAAGCAGCATTTACCTGCGCTTCTCTCAATCTAATCTGCTGTATTCATTGCTCACAATGTGGCCTCTACATTGAGGAGAGAAATTCAGACTGGGTAATCACTTTACCAAACACTACAATCTGTCTGTAAAAAACACCCTGAATTTCCATTTGCCTGACATTTCAACACACCACAGTGTTCCCATGCCAACATCTCTGCTGCACTGTTCCAACAAATTACAATGAAAGCTGAAGGTACAACATTTCATTTTTCACTCGATTTGCACTGTCCTGTCAGTATACATAATGTCTCTAGTGTTTCATTGTCTTCTCAATGTCAGTGATGTCTGTGACCAAATAAAGCAGGCATTTTGTCATCAGTATTGACTCCATTACGAGTGTGAGACAGTTCGGAAAAAGAATATTGGTCAGGGCACCAGGAGAGTTCAGTGCACTTCCTTAAAATTTATTTTAGTTACTAATGGAACAGGCAGCTAATACAACAGACCATTCAGCATCTGTCCTTCATATGGATGAGTTGGCCCTGTTGGGATTCCCTGCTATTTTCTGCTTTTCTTTAAATGCCCATAGGTTTTCTGATATACAGCTAGTGTGATGAGTGGACAGAACTCAGCTGAACACACATAACAGTCCTGTTGAAAATGCATGAAATTTATATTATTGCATGAATAATTGATCTCAAAATGACTTTTGATTTCTATTTTACATAACTGCACAAACACGGAGATAAAAGCCTTTCAGTCTCAAATGTTGTTTTAATATTTATCATTGAAATCCTAAACAAATATCCAGAATCCCCAATTTAGATCGAGAGAATGAAAACATTCATCATGTTTTTAATAAAACTCTGAGAGCTAAATATCTTTTGAATCTTCTGGTATAAATTGTGCAGTCTCAATAAAAAATAATAACATAACACTACACTAAATTGTGAAGGAAAAACAATTGAAAAAATGCGAATGTTGTCATAATAACTGTTATAGATTGAACATAATCCTCATGAGTATTATTTCATTAAGTATTGAAATATAATACACTCTAACTTTTGTTCACAGCAAAATGTGTAACACAGGACATGACTGGACTCCTCTCTCAGGACTAGCTTCCATTCCTGATGAAGGGCTCTGGCCCGAAACATCGATTTTCCTGCTGTTCGGATCCTGCCTGACCTGCTGTGCTTTTCCAGCAACGCACTCTCAACCTTGGTTCCCTTCCATCCCATCCCAATTATTTCAACTCATATTAAATCATAGACACAGTATACTGTGAGACAGAGAAAGCATTATAGCAAAGCAATAGTTGGAGCCTCCCAACAGAACCTACTTGCTCAACTATGGAGTATGTATTTAACTTGTGTTAGTCCAACATTGATCATAAGCCACCGGTTGTAGAAAA
>NW_025205680.1:0-10778 GCF_004010195.1 Chiloscyllium plagiosum | reverse complement strand
CCTCAATTAATACAGTCACATTTGCTTGCATTTCACCCATATCCCCCCTAACTCTAGGGAAGCTTCTTCGCTATCCACTGCACCTCCAATTTTAGTGAAATCTGCCACTTAGGTACTGTGCCTCCGATGTTCACATCCTATGTTACAATTTATGTAACTGAGAAAACACAGTGGACCCAGCACCGATCCTTGTGGGACACCGCTGTTTATAAGCCTCCAGAACGATCCACTAACACCCACTAAAGAGAGAGGTGGGTTTGGGGGTCAGGGAAAGAGAAACAGAGACAGGAACAGAAAGACACATACAGCGCCACACAAAGGTGGCAGTAACAGTGTCTCAAACTCGAGAGCCTCTGGATTCTAACTGCAGGATGTATACTTATTATCATTCCAACGGTAGTCCTCTGGGTGGGTGTGGGGTGGGATGGAGTGTTTCGAATTGGGGAAAGTGTTCAGGAGCGTGTGAGGGCGGCTGCGTGTGAATTGGTGCAGAATCAAGTTTTGGGTTTTCAGAAGTGGCCACAACGTGGCGACGGCACAATGGATGGGGCAGGCGCCAAGCGAATGTAGAATGCGAATATACCCAACATCGCCCTCAACCTGATGTTCCCCAGCCCCCTTGTGTGGAGCTGCATCAAGCTGTGCTTAGACGCTCAGTACACAAACACAAAGTGTCACTGCGTACTGAGATTCTACCAGTTCCCGGTGTTGGGAAGGATGCGACTGGCCACATTGCCATGCAACGTTCCAAATAGTGTCACAGAATCATGGGGCTGATCAGTACCCTTCGGTCCCACTCGTCTATTGACACCAAGTATCCTCAAATAATCCAGTTCCATTTGCTCGCATTTCCCCCATTTCCTTCCAAACTCTTCCTATTGAAATAACCATCCTGGTGCCTTTTAAAAGTAACAGTACACACATCCACCAATTCCCCTGGCAGCGCATTTCGTACACACACCAGAATCTGCGTGAACATTTTGCCTATTACATCTCTTCCAAATCTTTCCCCTCTCCTTAAACCTATGCCCTCCAATTTCTGGAATCCCAAACACAGGGGAAAAGTCTATTGCTCTTCACCCTCTCCATGCCCCTCTTAATTTTAAAAACTTCTGTAAGGTTACCCCTCAGCCTCCGATGCTCCAGGGGAAATAGCCCCAGTCAATTCACCCTCTCCCTACAGCTCAAACCCTCCAACACTGGAAACATCCTCATAAATCTTTTCAGAACATTTTCAAATTTCACAGCATCGTTCCTACATCAGTAAGACCAGAAGTGAACACAGCATTCCAAACGTGGCCTAACCAATGTCCTGTGCAGCCAAAACAGTACCTTCCAACTCCCATACTCAATGTTCTGACCAACACAGGAAAGTATACAAAATGCCTTCTTCACTATCCTGTCTACCTGCAACTCCACTATGAAGTAACTATGAACCTGTACTCCAAACTCCCTTTGTTCAGCAACACACCATAGGACCACTCCATAAAGTGTACAAGTCCTGCCCTAATTTGCCTTCCCAAAATGCAGCACTTCGCATTTATCTAAATTAAAATCCATCTGCCATTCCTCAGCCCAGTGGCCCATTTGATCAAGATCCTGTTGTACTCTGAGGTTAGCTTCTTCGCTGTCGACTGCACCTCCAACTTTATTACCATCTTCCAGTTAGAAACTATGCCTCTTATATTCACATCCAAGTCATTTATGTAACTGACAGAACTGTGGACGCAGCACCAATCCTTGTGCGACACCGCTGGTCATAGTCCTCCAGACAGAAAAATAACCATCTACCAAAACCCTCTGTCTTCTCCCTTTGAGCCAATTCTACAGTGAAATGGCTCGTTCTCCCGATATTCCACATGGTTTTAATTTGCTAAACAATTTACCATGAGGTACCTTTTCAAGTGCCTCACTGAAGTCCATATAGATCACGTCCACCACTCTGCTTTCACAGAGTCATAGATATGTACAGCATGGAAACAGACTCTTCGGTCCAACCCGTCCATCCCGGCCAAATATGCCAACCCAATCTAGTCCCTGTTGCCAGCATCCGGCCCATATCCCTCCAAACCACTCCTATTCATTTACCCATCCAGATGCCTTTCAAATGCTGTAATTTAACATATCCCTCCAAACCACTCCTATTCATTTACCCATCCAAATGCTGTAATTTAACAGCATCCACCACTTACTCTGGCCGCTCATTACATACACACACCACCCTCTGCGAGAAAAAAGTTGCCCCTTCGGTCACTTTTATATCTTTCTCCTCTCACCCTAAACCTATCCCCTCTCGTTCTGGGCTCCCCCACCCCAGGGAAAATACCTTGTCTATTTATCCTATCCATTCTCATCATGATTTTATTAAATTATACACGGTCACCCCTCAGCCTCTGACACCCCAGTGAAAACAGCAACAGACTATTCAGCCTCTCCCTGTCGCGCAAATCTTCCAACCCTGGCACCATGCTTGTAAATCTGTTCTGAACCCTTTCAATTTTCTGAACATCCTTCCAATAGAAGGGAGACCAGAATTGCACACAATATGCCAAGAGCGGCCTAACTAATGTCCTGTACAGTTGCAATATACTCTCCCAACTCCTATGCTTAATATTCTGTCCAATGATGAAATGCTTACCAAACAACTTCTCATCAAACCTCTTCAAAACATCAAGTCATTCAGACACGAATTCGAATGCTAAAAGCCATATTGCCTATCCCAAATCGGTTGTCGTCCTGTATCCCCAGTGTGGAGGAGACACCACAAAGAGCAAAAGGCACAGTAGATGAGGTGTTTGAATGCACACAAAAATCGTTGCCAGATGTGGAAGGATCCTTTGTGGCCTTGGACAGGGGTGAGCAGGAAGGTGTTTGAATGCAGGTTTTACACTTCATGCGGTGGCAGGTGAAGGTGCAGGGAGTGAGGGGTCAGTTGGTGGGGGGGCGTGGACCTCACCAAGAGTCACGGAGTGAATGTGGAAGCAGTCCACAGAGAGTATTCCAAAAGTAATTGCCTGGTTAGTTCCACACACCTCACCAAACCACCCTCCACTTCGACACCTTCCCTTATCGCAGCAAGCTGTGTAAAACCTGCATCCACACCTCCCCCCTTTCCTCTGACAACGGCCCCAAGGACCCTTCCACATCTGGCAGATATTTCTCTGTGCATCCTAACACCTCATCTATTGAGTCGGTTGCACCCGAAATGGTCTCTTCTACATTTGGAGACTGGACACCGTCTTGTGTATTGTTTCAGGAAACATCTCTGATACACAGGCACCAAACAATCCCCACTACCCTGTGGCTGAATACTTCAACTCCCACTCTGACAGTCCCAAAGACGTGCAAGAGCTGGGACGTCACCACTGCCAAGTCCAAGCCAACCAATGCCTGAAGGAGGAACGCCTCATCTTCCACCTTGGGACCCTCCGACCACGCGAAATTAACATCGACTTCACCAGTTTCCTCATCTCCCCTACCCCCACATCATCCCAGAAACAAACCTCCAATTCAGTGCAGGAGATGTATGACAGTTTGTTTCTGGCAGGAGCCATGAGCAAATCCATCAGGAAAGTATTCATCACGCTCATTCACAAGCCGAAGGGGGAGGAGGGCGGAAATTAGAAATTGGAGCCAATATCATTGCTGCATGTAGACGACAAAATACTGTCTTAAGGTCATCGCAAACTGGGTCAGGACTTCTCTGGGATCGGTGATCCATTCCAACCAAACCTGTGTTGTACTGGGCAGGACAATCTCTCTGAGAGTCTTATGCTCCTGAGGGATACGATCACCGACATACAGGTCAGGGGGGTGGACACCTGCCTCATTAGCCTGGGCCAGGAGAAGGCTTTTGACAGAATATCACACACACCTCCATGTGGGACCTACTCTCCAAAATTGGCTTTGGGGAGGGAGTCTGCAATTGCATCAGACTGCACTTCAACAACATCGTTCGCGCAGTCTCAATAAACGGGTGGGATCTGGAAGCCTCCCGTCAGATCAGAGTTAGGCAGGGCTGCCCACTTTCACCGGCCTTGTTTGTGTGTTGTCTCGAGCCCTGCTGAGTCCATCAGGATGGATGTGACCCTGACCCTGCAAAACAATCTCGTGGCCAAACGAACCACAGCACATTCACCCATCTCTTGGGTCAACAAGGGTAAATGCAAAGTGCAAATACAATTTGATCCCATTTGCATGTCGCTTTGCTTCGGACCCATTTGATGACTACATTCCCGTGGATGCTTCCAGACGCTCCCCGTGGCGAGACATTTATTCAGCATCCAACAATTCAATGTGCGTATGTTTAACTAAATAATCTCTGCTCTTTTTTTTAATGAGGTAAACAGGGTTTTGTGTCCAATTCTACTGTCAGAAGCGAGTACTTCATCTGAAGAACTACTTTTATGTTGATCTCTCCACTGGAAGCATACCCTTCCCTCATAAGATCAGCGATAATGTGCACTTTACTTAAAGGCACAACCAAGCTGACATTGTTCCCAGTCCAGCACTACAGCAGCAGCCGGCCCGGGAATCTAATTCCTTTCTCCTGTGTGAAGCTGTTTCAATGTCCACTGTTGCTGCAGATACCAAATAATCTCTCTCTGTCTATCCCTCTCTCTCTACACACACATGTACATCAATTTGTCTGTCCCTCTCTCTCTCCCCCCACCCCCGGAACACCCCCCACCACAGACAATCGCGACCAGACAGAGGGAGCTGCTCTATCTCTCGACAGAGAGAGAAATATCATGAGAATTAATTTGACATATACTTCTGCAGATTTATTGTCCCTGAGGGATTTACTGTCTCCACCCCAGAGTGTCAGACACATTGCAATGTCTCTCAATCCCCTCCCAGAGAGCTGCCTACCCTGTTGAGACATTAATGTCAGAACTTCAACTTCGTTGGATCTCAGTGAACAGTGTCATGTTAACTCTAGCACAGAAAAGCTTGATCATTCCTCCTTCCCTTTGAAACATTTTAAGCATTTTTATGCTTTCCAAAGGTTAGCTGTGCAGTTTGAAAACATTAAACAATGACCCCTCAGTAGCCTCGAAGAACTGGCCGGACCGTGGGGATATTTGCTGAGGTTCCATCTGGGATTTTCCTGATGTCAGTGTGATTGCCAGCTGTAACGCTGTCTCTCTCCCCCGCGCTCTTTCAGTCTGCCTTTATCCTGTCTCATCCATCCTGCCCCACACACCACACATTACTCTGACATTATACCAAGTTTTTAAGGAGAGTTTCACATTCAGATTTTTAATTTCCTCTTTTTGGAGTTCTTTGTGTCAGACACTTAACATGCTTGTGTCAAATCCCAAGGCCCTGATTATTTTCACCACAGGCTTCAAACTTGCATTAAAATGACAGAGCCACAATCAATCTCAGTGAACCAGAGACCTTTAAAACTCGGCGGCATCCCAGAGGAAATCAAACCTCAGGCTAACAAATAGACACAACTCCCACGAGCCCCATGGGGTGCAGCCTATCGAATATGCCTCAGGTTGATGTCCGCCACTTCCCTCTGGAGAATAGGTCTATCCAAGTGAAGGATTTCTTGTCCTATCGTAGTTTCAAAATAGCAAAAACCTGCAAGGGGTGGGTGGAGAGAGTGGGAGAGAAAAAAGGTTACTGGAACTAGAAAGGCTGCTTGGTTTTCAAACTTATTACACAGCAAGAGGTTATTCCTTCACACAAAACATTCCTCAGCAAACCCAAGTACGATCAACTTGGGGAAAAAAAAGATCAGGGATTTCAATTTCAGACCCACCGGGCAGCATTAAAGCTATTGGTTTATTGAAACGCTCGTTGCTTCGATCGCATTGCCGCAGGCTGTCAGAGCACAGCAAGATCTCACAGCCAGAAACATGTCAGCAGCAAGATCAGCTCGATATTTCTGATGGGGGCTGCTTAAATGTTCAATATTTGTTGCAACTACAGGCACTGACAAAACTGCGACTTCACAATCTCAAATGTCTCTCCCTCACACCCACCCTGTCTGTCTTTCTCCTGCCTCTCTCCCATTTACAAGTCTCTCTCTCACTCTCAATGTAAAGATTCGCACATTATTACTCTGACATTATAACAATCTTTAAGAGACAGTTTGACATTTAGGATTTTACTTTCCTCTTTGGGAAGTTCTGTCAGTCAGACACTCGCTGTGGGTGGGGACGTGGGGGATAAAAGCTTTGTGTCAAATCTGAGGCCCTTGGTTACTTTAACCCCAGGCTTCAAACCTGATTTAAAATGACAGGCCCATAATCTGACAGGACCCGGTTAACCAGAGGACTGTTAAAAAAACTAGGGTCCAACAGATGAAACAAGTCTTTGTGGAAATAAAGGGACACAACTGAAATGGGGCCCAACGGAGTGCGGCCTGTGGAATAAGCCTCAGGATTGTGTTCTCCGCTTGGAGGATGCTCTTTTCAAAGTTCACCTTGCCCAAACTCACTCTCTCTCTCTTTGGATTTTCCAAGCGAATAATAATTCCCTGGGATAAAAGAAACGGGATCAATTAAATGACAGAGAATTTTTTTATTAGAGATGGCAGAGCAAGATCCCAGGGATTGTCTCTCTCAGCAACATCTAAGCATTAAACATGTCAGCCAGAAGTTGATTTTCAGGCCAGACCTTTTTGAAACCTTTCCAAAATGAGAAGTTGGCTGATGAGAAAACTCACTGCGAGCAAAGATGCAATGATGACAATTGATGCATAGCAAGAACCCATATAGAGCAATGCAGCAGTAGCTAAATCATGATTCCTTTCTACTCTGAAATGCTGGTCAAGTGTTGATTATTTGCTGTAATGCCAGCAACTGAAATTACTGCTGTTTCACAATCTCAAATATCTCTCCCTCTCTCTCCTCCTGTGGAAGGGGTGTTGACACACGCTCTGTGGAATGTATATGGGAACAAACTCGTGGAGCTGCGGTTTGCTCAGGTCTTGGATTGTAGAACACAGAGAAGAAGAGAACTAAGAACAACGCAGCACAGTGACAGGCCCTTCGGCCCTCCAAGCCTGTGCCAAATCATTTTGTCCTTACTTTCTACAACTGTCTTCACTTACAGGATTCCTATTCCTCTCTTGCCTTCCTATTCATGTATTCGTCACACATGTACATCAATCTATCTGTCCCTCTCTGTCCCACCCCCACCCGGGCACACACTCGCACCTTGAACCTGTGGCCCATGTACCCCTTCAACACTGGGAAAAAAGCCTCATACTGTCCACTCTGTCCACGCCAGTAACAATCTTATAAACCTCGATCAGCTCCCTCAACCTCCTGCATTCTATTGAGTACAGCCCCAGTCTATCCAACCTTTCTTCACAGCTAAACTTCCCCCATACCAGGCAACATCCGGGTAAACATTTTCTGTACCCTCTCCAAAGGATTCACATCCTTCTGGTGACCAGAACCGCGCACAGTATCGCAAGTGTGGCCTCACTAAAGTTCTATGATGCTCCAGCGTAACTCATCTATCCATATCCTCAATGCCCCTTCCAGTGAAGCCAAGCATGCCATAGGCCTTTTTCACTCCCTTAAAAGCCTGAGCTGCCACCTTCAATGATCTGTAAACCTGCACACACACATCGCTCTGCATGTTTATACTCCTTAGGGTTTAACCATTCACTATTAAATCTACACTTCACCTTTGAAAATGGATCACCTCCCTTTTGTTGGGCGGCACGATGTCACAGTGGTTAGCACTGCTGCCTCACAGTGCCAAAGACCTGGGTTCAATTCCCGCCTCAGGCGACTGACTGTGTGGAGTTTGCACATTCTCCCCGTGCTAAATTTCCCGTAGTGTTAGCTAAGGGGTAAATGTAGGGGTATGGATGGGTTGCGCATCGGCGGGGCGGTGTGGACTTGTTGGGCCAAATGGCCTGTTTCCACACTGTAAGTAATCTCAACTCCAACTGCTGTATCCTCTGACAATCTTCCTCACTATCTGCAATTCCACCAATATTTGTATAATATGCAAACCTATTAAATAGCCAACCACGTTTTCCTCCAAATCGACCATAAGCAGCAGAGCTCCCAGCACTGATCCCTGCAGAACACCAATAATCACAAGTCTCCATTTCTTAAACAATTCATTCACTGCCCCCTCTGTCTTCCTACTACTCCAGTTCTGTATACATCTTGCCATCCCATCCCTGATAGCAAACTTTTGTACCAGTCTGCCATGAGGAGGACTGAAGTCAATATCGTCCACTTTTGTCTTTTTTTCGGCCCATGTCTCTCAATGATCTATATCCTGATGTATCCTCTGACAATCTTACTCACCACCTGAAATTCCACCAACATTTGTATAATATGCAAACCTATTAAATAACCAACAACGTTTTCCTCCAATTCGACTATAAACAGCAGAGCTACCAGCACTGGTCCATGCAGAACACCAATATTCACAACTCTCCTCTCTTCAACCATCCATTCACTGCCCACTCTGTCTTCCTACTACTCCAGTTCTGTATACATCTCGCCATCTCACCCCTGATAGCAAGCTTTTGTTCCAGTCTGTCATGAGGAGTACTGAAGTCAATATCGTCCACTTTGTCTCACCAATCATCATTGTCATGTCCTCAATAAACAGAATTCATTAACTGAGGCATGGCCTCTTCGACACAAAACAATGTTTTCTATCGAGCTGTATTCGACTCGGTGGGATTTGACTGGCCAGGACCTGCAGGAGATGTATGACAGTTTGTTTCTGGCTGGATCCATGAGTAAATCCATCAGGAAAGTTTTCATCACGCTCATCCACAAGTGGAAGGGGTTGGTGGGAGAAAATTAGAAATTGGAGCCAATATTGTTGCTGCACGTAGACTACAAAATACTGTCTTAAGGTCATCACCAACGGAGTCAGGTCTTCTCTGGGATCGGTGATCCATTCCAACCAAACTTGTGTTGTACTGGGCAGGACAATCTCTCTGAGAGTGTTATGCTCCTGAGGGATACGATCACCTACATACAGGTCAGGGGGGTGGACACCTGCCTCATTAGCCTGGGCCAGGAGAAGGTTTTTGACAGAATATCACACACACCTCCATGTGGGACCTACTCTCCAAAATTGGCTTTGGGAAGGGAGTCTGCAATTGGATCCGACTGCTCCTCAACAACATTGTTCGCGCAGTCGCAATTAACGGGTGGGATCTGGAAGCATCTTCGTCAGATCCAGGGTTAGGCAGGGCTGCCCACTTTCACCGGCCTTGTTTGTGTGTTGTATAGAGCCCTTTGCTGAGTCCATCAGGATGGATGTGACCCTGACAAGGCAGATTATTCCACGCAGTAGAGGCCTACAGGTCAACGCGTCCCTGGACACGGATTTTGTTGTCGTTTTCTGCTGGGACCCGCTGTCAGTGCTCAGACTCATGACCATCTGGGATCAGTTCCAACTAGCTTTGGGAACCAAGGGAAATTGAGGCAAGAGTGAGGCCATGTTCTGTGGGAACTAGGTTGACTGATACTTCATTCACGAAACAGTCAGGACAGATTACCTAAAGGTGCTGGGAATATAGCTCAGAGGGGCTGGGGTGTGCATAAAATCTAGCGAGGAGTGCACGGCCAAAGTGAAGCAGACACTGTTCTTTTAGGAGCACCAATCCCTCCCCATTTATGGGTAAAAACCTGGTTACCAGGTGTGATGCACTCTCTGTTCTTGGGCATGGCGCTGATCTGGCCCATCACCCAAAACAGCACTGTTTCAGTCACCCGAGGCAACGTCCACTTCATCTGGCAGCCTAAGAGTCCAAGTTCAAAACCGTAGGTTAGGTGGGCGGTGGGGGGGTGGGGCAGGGAGTCCAAGTGGGGGGGGGGGGGGGGGGGGTGAATGAACATACCCAACACCGCCCTCACCCTGATGGCATCAAGCTGTGTGCACACAAATACCAAGTGTCACTCCGTAGTGATGGTTCTACCTGTCCCCGATGCTGGGAAGGATGGGATTGACCTCGTTGCCTTGCAACGCTCCAAATAGAGTCATAGAGTCATGTGGGTGTTCAGCACGGAAACAGACCCTTCGGTCCAACTCACCATTAAGACCAAGTATCCTCAATTAATACAGTCACATTTGCTTGCATTTCACCCATATCCCCCCTAACTCTAGGGAAGCTTCTTCGCTATCCACTGCACCTCCAATTTTAGTGAAATCTGCCACCTAGGTACTCTGCCTCCTATGTTCACATCCAAGTAATTTATGTAACTGAGAAAACACAGTGGACTCAGCACCGATCTTTGTGGGACACCGCTGTTTATAGGCCTCCAGAACGATCCACTAACAACCACGAAAGAGAGAGTCGGGTTTGGGGGTCAGGGAAAGAGAAACAGAGACAGGAACAGAGAGACAGATACAATGCCACACAAAGGTGGCGGTAACAGTGTCTCAAACTCGAGAGCCCCTGGTTTCTAACTGCAGGATGTGTTCTTGTTATCATTCCAACGGTAGTCCTCTGGTGGGGATGGAGTGGGGTGGAGTGTTTCGAATTGGGAAAGTGTTCAGGAGCGTGTGAGGGCGGCTACGTGTCAATTGGTGCAGTTTTCGGAAGTGGCCACAACGTGGCGACGGCACAATGGATGGGGCAGGCGCCAAGCGAATGTAGTATGCGAACATACCCAACATCGCCCCCAACATGATGCCCCCCCCCTCCACCCTTGTGTGGGGCTGCATCAAGCTGTGCATGGACACTCGGTACACAAACACCAATTGTCACTCCGTACTGAGATTCTACCAGTTCCCGTTGTTGTGAAGGATGGGTCTAGCCTCGTTGCCAT
>NW_025205679.1:7409-10777 GCF_004010195.1 Chiloscyllium plagiosum | reverse complement strand
ACTAACAGACAGAGACTTATAGATGGGGGACTTACAGACAGGGACTTACAGGCAGGGAAATACAGACGGGGACTTACACACACGGTCTAACAGGGGGGGGACTAACAGACAGGGACTTACAGATGGGGACTAACAGACAGAGACTTATAGATGGGGACTAACAGACAGAGACTTACAGACGGGGTCTCCCAGGCGGGGACGAACAGACAGGGACTTACAGACAGGGACTTACAGACAGGGACTTACAGACAGGGGCTTACAGACGGGGACTAACAGACAGGGACTTACAGACGGGGACTAACAGACAGGGACTTACAGACAGGGACCTACAGACAGGGACTTACAGATGGGGACTAACAGACAGGGACTTACTGACGGGGACTAACAGACGGGGACTTACAGACGGGTAGTTAGAAGACAGGGACTTACATACGGGGACTAACAGACGGGGACTTACTGACGGGGACTAACACATAGGGACTTACAGATCGGGACTTAGAGACAGGGACTTACAGACAGGGACTAACAGACAGAGACTTACAGATGGGGACTAACAGACAGAGACTTATAGATGGGGGACTTACAGACAGGGACTTACAGACAGGGACTTACAGACGGGGGCTCCAGGCGGGGACGAACAGACAGGGACTTACAGACAGGGACATACAGACAGGGACTTACAGACGGGGACTAACAGACAGGGGCTTACAGGCAGGGACTTACAGACAGGGGCTTACAGACAGGGACTTACAGACAGGGACTTACAGACAGGGACTTACAGGCAGGGACTTACAGACAGGGGCTTACAGGCAGGGACTTACAGACAGGGACTTACAGGCAGGGACTTACAGACAGGGGCTTACAGACAGGGACTTACAGACAGGGACTTACAGACGGGGACTTACAGACAGGGGCTTACAGACAGGGACTTACAGGCAGGGACTCACAGACAGGGACTTACAGACAGGGACTTACAGGCAGGGACTTACAGACAGGGGCTTACAGACAGGGACTTACAGACAGGGACTTACAGACGGGGACTTACAGACAGTGGCTTACAGACAGGGACTTACAGACGGGGAATAACAGACAGGGACTAACAGTCGGGGACTAACACACAGGGACTTACAGACAGGGACTTACAGATGGGGACTTACACACAGGTACTAAAAGACAGGGACTTACAGATGGGGACATACAGACGGGGATTAACAGACGGGGACTTACAGACAGAACTAACAGACAGGGACTTACAGACAGGGACTTACAGACAGGGACTTACAGACAGGGACTTACAGGCAGGGACTTACAGACAGGGACTTACAGACAGGGACTTACAGACGGGGGCGTCCAGACGGGGACTAACAGACAGGGACTTACAGACAGGGACTTACAGGCAGGGACTTACAGACGGGGACTTACAGGCAGGGACTTACAGACGGGGACTTACAGGCAGGGACTTACAGACAGGGACTTACAGACAGGGACTCACAGACGGGGACGTACAGGCAGGGACTTACAGACAGGGACTTACAGGCAGGGACTTACAGACGGGGACTTACAGACAGGGACTTACAGATGGGGACTTACAGACAGGGACACACAGACGGGGACTTACAGGCAGGGACTTACCGACAGGGGCTTACAGACAGGGACTTACAGACAGGGACTTACAGACGGGGGCTTCCAGACGGGGACTAACAGACAGGGACTTACAGACAGGGACTTACAGACAGGGACTTACAGATGGGGACTTACAGACAGGGACACACAGACGGGGACTTACAGGCAGGGACTTACCGACAGGGGCTTACAGACAGGGACTTACAGACAGGGACTTACAGAGAGGGGCTTACAGACGGGGACTTACAGACAGGGACTTACAGACAGGGACTTACAGACAGGGACTTACCGACAGGGACTTACAGACAGGGACTTACAGGCAGGGACTTACCGACAGGGACTTACAGACAGGGACTTACAGACAGGGACTAACAGACAGGGACTTACAGACAGGGACTTACACACAGGGATTAACAGACGGGGACTTACAGACAGGGATGTGCAGATAGGGACATACAGACAGGCACTAACAGACAGGGACTTACAGAGAGGGGCTTACAGACGGGGACTTACAGACAGGGACTTACAGACAGGGACTTACAGACAGGGACGTACAGACAGGGACTTACAGACATGGACGTACAGACAGGGACTTACAGACGGAGATTTACACACAGGGATTAACAGACAGGGATTTACAGACAGGGATTTACAGACAGGGACTAAGAGATGGGGACTTACACACAGGGACTAACAGTAGGGGACTTACAGACAGGGACTAACAGACAGGGACAAACAGATGGGAGACTTACAGACAGGGACTAACAGACGGGGACTTACAGACGGGGACTTACAGACGGGGACTTACAGACGGGGACAAACAGAGAGGGACTTACAGACAGGGATTTACAGATTGGGACTTAGAGACAGGGACTTACAGACAGGGACTAACAGACAGGGACTTACAGATGGGGACTAACAGACAGAGACTTATAGATGGGGGACTTACAGACAGGGACTTACAGACAGGGACTTACAGACGGGGGCTCCCAGGCGGGGACGAACAGACAGGGACTTACAGACAGGGACAACAGACGGGGACTAACAGACAATGGCTTACAGACAGGGACATACAGACAGGGACTAACAGACAGGGACTTACAGAGAGGGGCTTACAGACAGGGGCTTACAGACAGGGATTTACAGACAGGGATTTACAGACAGGGACTTACAGACAGGGACTTACAGACAGGGGCTTACAGACGGGGACTAACAGACAGGGGCTTACAGACGGGGACTAACAGACAGGGACTTACAAACAGGGGCTTACAGACAGGGGCTTACAGACGGGGACTAACAGACAGGGACTAACAGACAGGGACTAACNTAACAGACAGGGACTTACATACGGGGACTAACAGACAGGGACTTACAGACAGGGACTTACAGACGGGGACTAACAGACAGGGACTAACAGACAGGGACTTACAGACAGGGGCTTACATACGGGGACTAACAGACAGGGACTTACAAACAGGGGCTTACAGACAGGGGCTTACAGACGGGGACTAACAGACAGGGACTAACAGACAGGGACTAACAGACGGGGACTTACAGACAGGGACTAACAGACAGGGACAAACAGACAGGGACTTACATACGGGGACTAACAGACAGGGACTTACAGACAGGGACTTACAGACGGGGACTAACAGACAGGGACTAACAGACAGGGACTTACAGACAGGGGCTTACAGACAGGGATTTACAGACAGGGACTTACAGACAGGGACTTACAGACAGGG
>NW_025205679.1:6135-7098 GCF_004010195.1 Chiloscyllium plagiosum | reverse complement strand
GGGGACTAACAGACGGGGACTTACATACGGGGACTAACACATAGGGACTTACAGACGGGTAGTTAGAAGACAGGGACTTACAGATGGGGACTAACAGACGGGGACTTACATACGGGGACTAACACATAGGGACTTACAGACGGGTAGTTAGAAGACAGGGACTTACAGATGGGGACTAACAGACGGGGACTTACATACGGGGACTAACACATAGGGACTTACAGACGGGTAGTTAGAAGACAGGGACTTACAGATGGGGACTAACAGACGGGGACTTACATACGGGGACTAACACATAGGGACTTACAGACGGGTAGTTAGAAGACAGGGACTTACAGATGGGGACTAACAGACGGGGACTTACATACGGGGACTAACACATAGGGACTTACAGACGGGTAGTTAGAAGACAGGGACTTACAGATGGGGACTAACAGACGGGGACTTACATACGGGGACTAACACATAGGGACTTACAGACGGGTAGTTAGAAGACAGGGACGTACAGACAGGGACTTACAGACGGGGACTAACAGACAGGGATTTAGAGACAGGGATTTACAGACAGGGACTAACAGACGGGAACTAACAGAAGGGGACTTACAGGCAGGGACTTACAGACAGGGACTTACAGGCAGGGACTCACAGACAGGGGTTTACAGACAGGGGCTTACAGACAGGGACTCACAGACAGGGGTTTACAGACGGGGGCTTACAGATGGGACTAACAGACGGGGACTAACAGACAGGGACTAACAGACAGGGACTAACAGTAGGGGACTTACAGACAGGGACTTACAGACAGAGACTTACAGGCAGGGAAATACAGACGGGGACTTACACACACGGTCTAACAGGGGGGGACTAACAGACAGGGACGTACAGACAGGGACTTACAGACGGGGGCTCCAGGCGGGGACGAACAGTCAGGGACTTACAGACAGGGACATACAGGCAGGGGCT
>NW_025205679.1:2764-6094 GCF_004010195.1 Chiloscyllium plagiosum | reverse complement strand
GGGACTTACAGGCAGGGACTTACCGACAGGGACTTACAGACAGGGACTCACAGACGGGGACTTACAGGCAGGGACTTACCGACTCACAGACGGGGTCTTACAGGCAGGGACTTACAGACAGGGACTTACAGACAGGGACTTACAGACAGGGACACACAGACGGGGACTTACAGGCAGGGACTCACAGACAGGGACTTACAGACAGGGACTTACAGACAGGGACTTACAGACAGGGACTTACAGACGGGCACTTAGAAAACAGGGCCTTACAGACAGGGACAAGCAGACATGGATTTAAAGACAGGGACTAACAGACCGGGACTTACAGACAGGGACTTACAGACAGTGACTTACAGATGGGGATTAACAGACAGGTACTTACAGACAGGGTCTTATCGACAGGGACTTACAGACAGGGACTTACAGATGGGGACTTACATACAGGCAGTAACAGACGGGGACTAACAGACAGGGTCTAACAGTCGGGGACTAACAGACAGGGACTTTCAGACAGTGACTAACAGACAAGGACTTACAGACAGGGCATTACAGACAGGGACATATAGACAGGGACTAACAGACAGGGACTTACAGACAGGGACTTACACACGGGGACTTACAGACGGGGACTTACAGACGGGGATTTACAGACGGGGACTAACAGACAGGGGCTGACAGACAGGGACTTACAGACAGGCACTAACAGACGGGGACTAACAGACAGGGTCTAACAGTCGGGGACTAACAGACAGGGACTTTCAGACAGAGACTAACCCACAGGGACTTACAGACAGGGACTAACAGACAGGGACTAACAGTCAGGGATTTACACACAGGGACTTACAGATGAGGTCTTACAGACAGGGACTAACAGACAGGGACTAACAGACGGGGACTAACAGACATGGATTTACAGACAGGGACTAACAGACCGGGACTTACAGACAGGGACTTACAGATAGTGACTTACAGATGGGGACTTACAGATGGGGACTAACAGACAGAGACGTTCAGACAGGGACTAACACACAGGGACTTACAGAGAGGGACTAACAGACATGGACATACAGATGGGGACTTACACACAGGGACTTACAGACAGGGACTTACAGACAGGGGCTTACAGACAGGCACTAACAGATGGGGACTAACAGACAGAGACTAACAGTCGGGGACTAACAGACAGAGACGACAGGGACTTACAGACAGGGACTAACAGACAGGGGTTTACATAAAGGGACTAACAGACAGGGACGTATAGACAGGGATTTACATAAGGGGACTAACAGACAGGGACTTTCAGACAGGGACTAACTCACAGGGACTTACAGACAGGGACTGACAGATGGGGATTTACAGACGGGGACTTACAGACAGGGACAACAGACAGGGACATACAGATGGGGACTTACACACAGGTACTAACAGACAGGGACTTACAGACAGGGACTAACAGACAGGAACTTGAAGAAAGGGACTTACAGATGGGGACATACAGACGGGGATTAACAGACGGGGACTTACAGATGGGGACTAACAGTCAGGGACTAACAGACAGGGATTTACAGACGGGGACTTTCAGACGGGGACTTACAGACGGGGATTTACAGACGGGGACTAACAGACAAGGACGTACAGACAGGGACTTACAGACAGGGATTAACAGACAGGGACTAACAGTAGGGGACTTACACACAGGGACTAACAGACAGTGATTTACAGACAGGGATTTACAGACAGAGACTTACAGACAGGGACTAACAGACAGGGACTAACAGACAGGGATTAACAGACAGGGATTTACAGACAGGGACTTAAAGACAGGGACTAACAGACAGGGATTAACAGACAGGGATTAACAGACAGGGATTAACAGACAGGGACTTACACACAGGGACTTACAGATGAGGATTTACAGACAGGGATTTACAGACAGTGACTTACAGATGGGGGACATACAAACAGGGACTTACAGACAGGGACATACAGACTGGGACTTACAGACAGGGACTAACAGACAGGGACATACAGACAGGGACATAGAGATGGGGACTTACACACAGGTACTAACAGACAGGGACTTACAGACGGGGACTAACAGACAGGGACTAACAGTCGGGGACTAACAGACAGGGACGTTCAGACAGGGACTAACACACAGGGACTTACAGAGAGGGACTTACAGATGGGGACTTACACACAGGGACTAAGAGGAGGGGACTTACAGAGAGGGACTTACAGATGGGGACTTACAGACGGGGAATTACAGATGGGGAGTAATAGACAGGGACTAACAGACAGGGACTTACAGACAGGGACTAACAGACAGGGACATACAGACAGGGACATACAGATGGGGACTTACACACAGGTACTAACAGACAGGGACTTACAGACGGGGACTAACAGACAGGAACTTGCAGACAGGGACTAACAGATGGGGACATACAGACGGGGATTACCAGACGGGGACTTACAAACGGGGACTAACAGTCAGGGACTTACAGACGGGTCTAACAGACAAGGACGTACAGACAGGGACTAACAGACATGGATTTACAGACAGGGACTAACAGACCGGGACTTACAGACAGGTACTTACAGACAGTGACTTACAGATGGGGACTTACCGTCGCGGACTTACATACAGGGACTAACAGTCTGGAGACTGACAGACGTGGACTTACAGACGTGGACTCACAGACAGGGACTTACAGACAGGGACTTACAGATGGGGATATGTACACAGGGACTAACAGTCTGGAGACTGACAGACAGGGAATTACAGATAAGGACTGACAGACAGGGACTTACTGACAGGGACGAACAGGCAGGGACTAACAGATGGGGACTGACAGACAGGGACTTACAGATGGGGACTTACAGACAGGGCCTTATAGACAGGGACTTACATGCAGGGATGAACAGACAGGGCGTTACAAACGGGGACTTAGAAGACAGGGCCTTACTGACAGGGACTAACAGACAGGGACTTACAGACAGGGACTTACAGACGGGGACTTACAGACGGGGACTTACAGACGGGGACTTACAGACGGGGACTTACACGCAGGGACGAACAGTAGGGGATGAACATACAGGGACTAACAGTGAGGGACTAACAGACAGGGACTTACAGACAGGGACTTACAGACAGGGACTTACACACAGGGACTTAAGACGGGGACTTAGAAGACAGGGCCTTACAGACAGGGCCTTACAGACAGGGACTTACACACAGGGACTTACACACAGGGACTAACAGACAGGGACTTACACACAGGGACTTACACACAGGGACTTACAGATGGGGACTTACAGACAGGGACT
>NW_025205679.1:0-2331 GCF_004010195.1 Chiloscyllium plagiosum | reverse complement strand
GACTTACAGATGGGGATATGTACACAGGGACTAACAGTCTGGGGACTGCCAGACAGGGAATTACAGATAAGGACTTACAGACAGGGACATACCGACAGGGACGAACAGGCAGGGACTAACAGATGGGGACTTACAGACAGGGACTTACAGACGGGGACTTACAGACAGGGACTAACAGACATGTATTTACAGACAGGGACTAACAGACCGGGACTTACAGACAGGGACATACAGACAGGGACTTACAGATGGGGACTAACAGACAGGCACTAACAGACAGGGACTAAGAGACAGGGACTTTTAGACAGGGACTAACTCACAGGGACTTACAGAAAGGGACGTACAGACAGGTACTTACAGACAGGGACTTACAGACGGGGACTTACAGACGGGGACTTACAGAGGGGGACTTACAGATGGGGACTTACAGACGGTGACTTACAGACGGGGACTTACAGACGGGGACTTACAAACAGGGACATACAGATGGGGACTTACAGACAGGGACTCACAGACAGGGACTTACAGACAGGGACTTACACGCAGGGACGAACAGTAGGGGATGAACATACAGGAACTAACAGAGAGGGACTAACAGATAGGGACTTACAGACAGGGATTTACACACAAGGACTTACAGACAGGGACTTAAAAGACAGGGACTTACAGACAGGGACTTACAGACGGGGACTAACAGACAAGGACGTACAGACAGGGACATACAGACAGGGACTAACAGTAGGGGACTTACAGACAGGGACTAACAGACAGTGACTTACAGACAGGGACTAACAGACAGGGACTAACAGTCAGGGACTTACAAATGGGGACTTACAGACAGGGACTTAAAAGACAGGGACTTACAGACAGGGACTTACAGACGGGGACTAACAGACAAGGACTTACAGACAGGGACATACAGACAGGGACTAACAGTCAGGGACTTACAGTCAGGGACTAACAGTCAGGGACTAACAGACAGTGACTTACAGACAGGGACTAACAGACAGGGACTAACAGACAGTGATTAACAGACAGGGACTAACAGAGAGGGTCTTACAAACAGGGAATAACAGATGCGGTCTAACAGACAGGGCCTTACAGACAGGGACTGACAGTCTGGGGAGTGACAGACAGGAACTTCCAGATGGGAATTACAGACAGGGATTTACAGACAGGGACTTACAGATGGGGACTTACAGTCGCGGACTTACATACAGGGACTAACAGTCTGGGGACTGACAGACAGGGACTTACAGACGTGGACTCACAGACAGGGACTTACAGACAGGGACTTACAGATGGGGATATGTACACAGGGACTAACAGTCTGGGGACTGACAGACAGGGACTTACAGATAAGGACTTACAGACAGGAACATACCGACAGGGACGAACAGACAGGAACTAACAGATCGGGACTGACAGACAGGGACTTACTGATGGGGACTTACAGACGGGGACTTACAGACAGGGACTTACAGACAGGGACTTACAGACAGGGACTTACAGACAGGGCCTTACAGATGGGGACTTACAGACAGGGCCTTACAGACGGGGACTTAGAATACAGGGCCTTACAGACAGAGACTTACAGATGGGGATATGTACACAGGGACTAACAGTCTGGGGACTGCCAGACAGGGACTTACAGATAAGGACTTACAGACAGGAACATACCGACAGGGACGAACAGACAGGAACTAACAGATCGGGACTGACAGACAGGGACTTACTGATGGGGACTTACAGACGGGGACTTACAGACAGGGACTTACAGACAGGGCCTTACAGACGGGGACTTAGAATACAGGGCCTTACAGACAGGGACTAACAGACATGGATTTACAGACAGGGACTTACAGACAGGGACTTTCAGACAGGGACTAACACACAGGGACTTACAGACAGGACTTACAAATGGGGACTTACACACAGGGACTAAGAGTAGGGGACTTACAGAGAGGGACTTACAGATGGGGACTAACAGACATGGATTTACAGACAGGGCCTTACAGACAGGGACTTACAGACGGGGACCTACAGACAGGGACTTACAGACAGGGCCTTACAGACGGGGACTTACAGACAGGGCCTTACAGACGGGGACTTAGAAGACAGGGCCTTACAGACAGGGACTAACAGACATGGATTTACAGACAGGGCCTTACAGACAGGGACTTACAGACGGGGACCTACAGACAGGGACTTACAGACAGGGACTTACAGACAGGACCTTACAGACGGGGACTTAGAAGACAGGGCCTTACAGACAGGGACTAACAGACATGGATTTACAGACAGGGCCTTACAGACAGGGACTTACAGACA
>NW_025205678.1:2032-10777 GCF_004010195.1 Chiloscyllium plagiosum | reverse complement strand
ATGGGACCAGTGGGTACTGTGTGAATGGGATTAGTGGGCACTTTGTGAATGGGATTAGTGGACGTTGTGTGAATGGGCCTCGTGGGCACAGTGTGAATGTGACTAGTGGGTATACTGTGAATGGGACTAGTGGGCACTGTATGAATGGGATCAGTGGGCACTTTGTGAATGGGATTAGTGGGCCCTGTGTGAATGTGATTAGTGGGCACTTTGTGAATGGCATTAGTGGGCACTGTGTGAATGGGATTAGTGGGCACTTTGTGAATGGGATTAGTGGGCACTGTGTGAATGGGATTAGTGGGCACTTTGTGAATGGGATTAGTGGGCACTGTATGAATGGGACTCTTGAGTATTCCGTGAATGGGATTAGTGGGCGCTATGTGAATGGGACTAGTGGATACTTTGTGAATGGGATTAGTGGGCCCTGTGTGAATGGGACTAGTGGGTACTTTGTGAATGGGACTAGTGGGTACTTTATGAATGGGATTAGTGGGCACTGTGTGAATGGGACTAGTGGCTACTTTGTGAATGGGATTAGTGGGCACTGTGTGAATGGGACTAGTATGTACTTTGTGAATGGGATTAGTGGGTACTGTGTGAATGGGATTAGTGGGCACTATGTGAATGGGACTAGTGGGTGCTGTGTGAATTGGACTGGTGGGCACTGTGTGAAATGGAACTAGTAGGCACTGTGTATGTGGGACTAGTGGGCACTGTATGTATGGGACTAGTGGGCACTGTGAGAAGGGGATTCGTGGGTGCTGTGTGAATGGGACATGTGGGCACTGTGTGAAATGGAACTAGTGGGCACTGTGTATGTGGGACTAGTGGGCACTGTGTTAATGGGACTAGTGGGCACTGTGTGAATAGGACTAGTGGGCGTTGTGCGAATGGGACTTGTGGGCACTGTATGTATGGGACTAGTGGGCACTGTGTGAATTGGTCTAGTGTACGCTATGTGAATGGGACTAGTGGGTGCTGTGTGTTGGGACGAGTGGGCACTGTATGTATGGGACTAATGGGCACTGTGTGAATGGGACTAGTGGGCACAGTGTGATTGGGACTAGTGGGCGCTGTGTGATTGGGACTAGTGGGTGCTGTGTGATGGGACTAGTGGGCATTGTATGTATGGGACTAATGGGACTAGTGGGCACAGTGTGATTGGGACTAGTGGGTGCTGTGTGAATGGGACTAGTGGGTGCTGTATGAATGAGACTAGTGCACACTGTGTGGATGATACTCGTGGTCACTGTGTGAGTGGGACTCGTGGGCACTGTGCATCTGGGACTAATGGGCGCTATGTGATTAGGTCGAGTGTGTGCTGTATGAATGGGATTAGTGGGCACTGTGTGAATGGGACTAGTGGGCACTGTGTGAATGGGACACGTGGGCACTGTGTGAATGGGATTAGTGGACGCGGTGTGAATGGGACTAGTGGGCGCTGTATAAATGGGATTAGTGTGCACTGTGTGAATGGGATTAGTGGGCAATGTGAATGGGACTAGTGGGCATTGTGTGAATGAGATTAGTGGACGCTGTGTGAATGGGATTAATGGGAACTGTGTGAATGGGACTAGTGGGCAATGTGAATGGGACTTGTGGGCACTGTGTGAATGAGATTAGTGGACGCTGTGTGAATGGGATTAGTGGGCACTGTGTGAATGGGACTAGTGAACGCTGTGTGAATGGGACTAGTGGGTACTTTGTGAATAGGATTAGTGGGTACTGTGTGAATGGGACTAGTGGGTATTCCGTGAATGGGATTAGTGGGCACTGTGTGAATGGGACTCGTGGGCACTGTGTGAATGGGGCTAGTGGGTGCTGTGTGAATGGGACTAGTGGATATTCTGTGAATGTGACTAGTGGGCACTATGTGAAGGGGATTAGTGCGCACTTTTTGTATGGGGCTAGTGGGCATTGTGGGAACGGGACTCGTGGGTATTGTGTGAATGGGACTAGTGGGTGTTGTGTGAAGGGGACTATTGGGCACTGTATGTATGGGACTCATGGGCACTGTGTGAATGGGATTAGTGGGCGCTGTGTGAATGGGATAAGTGGGCACAGTTTGAATGGGACTTTTGTGCACTGTGTGAATGGGATTAGTTGACGCTGTGAATGGGACCAGTGGACACTATGTGAATGGGATTAGTGGACGTTGTGTGAATGGGATTAGTGGGCATTTTGTGAATGGGATTTGTGGGCACTGTATGAATGGGACTCTTGAGTATTCCATGAATGGGATTAGTGGGCGCTATGTGAATGGGGCTAGTAGGAAATTTGTGAATGCGATTAGTGGGCATTGTGTGAATGGGACTAGTGGGTACTTTGTGAATGGGATTAGTGGGTACTGTGTGAATGGGACTAGTGGGTACTTTGTGAATGGGATTAGCGGGTACTGTGTGAATGGGATTAGTGGGCACTATGTGAATGGGACTAGTGGGTATCCTGTGAATGGGATTAGTGGGCACTTTGTGAATGGGATTAGTGGGCACTTTGTGAATGGGATTAGTGGGCACTGTATGAATGGGACTCGTGAGTATTACGTGAATGGGATTAGTGGGTACTGTGTGAATGGGATTAGTGGGCACTGTGTGAATGGGACTAGTGGGTACTTTGTGAATGGGATTAGTGGGCACTGTATGAAAGGGACTAGTGGGTACTGTATGAATGGGACTAGTGGGTACTTTGTGAATGGGATTAGTGGGCGCTGTGTGAATGGGATTAGTGGGCACTGTGTGAATGGGACTAGTGGGTAATTTGTGAATGGGATTAGTGGGCACTGTATGAATGGGACTAGTGGGTACTTTGTGAATGGGATTAGTGGCACTGTGTGAATGGGATTAGTGGGCACTTTGTGAATGGGATTAGGGGGCACTGTGTGAATGGGATTAGTGGGCACTTTGTGAAGGGGATTAGTGGGCACTGTGTGAATGGGACTCGTGAGTATTCCGTGAATGGGATTAGTGGGTACTATGTGAATGGGACTAGTGGGTAATCTGTGAATGTGATTAGTGGTCATTGTGTGAATGGGGCCCGTGGGCACAGTGTGGATTGGACTAGTGGGCGCTATGTGAATGGGGCTAGTGGGTGCTGTGTGAATGGGACTTGTTGGCGCTATGTGGGTGGAACGAGTGGGCACTGTGTCTCTGGGATTAGTGAATTGGACTAGTGAGCATTGTGTGAATGCGACTAGTGGGCGTTGTGTGAATGTAACTCGTGGATGCTGTGTGAATGGGATTAGTGGGCGTTGTTTGAATGGGACTAGTAGGCGCTATGTTAATGGTACTAGTAGGTGTTGTGTGAATGGGACTCGTGGGCACTGAGTGTATGGGACTAGTGGGCTCTGTGTAAATGGGACTCGTGGGCACTGTGTGAATAGGATTAGTGGGCTCTATGTGAATGGGTTTAGTGATCGCAATGTGAATGGGTTTAGTGATCGCAATGTGAATGGGACTAGTGGGCGCTGTGTGAATGGGACTCATGGGCACTGTGTTCATGGGACTCATGGGCACTGTATGTATGGGACTCATGGGCACTGTGTGTATGGGACAAATGGGCACTGTGTATTCTATGTGAATGGGACTTGTGGGTACTTTGTGAATGCGATTAGTCGATACTGTGTGGATGGGACTAGTGGGTATTCCGTGAATAGGATTAGTGTGCACTGTGTGACTTGGACTAGTGAGTACTTTGAGAATGGGATGAGTGGGCACTGTGTGAATGTGACTCGTGGGCACTGTGTGAATGGGATCAGAGGTCATTGTGTGAATGGGATTGGTAGGTATTCTGTGAATGGGACTAGTGGGCACTATGTGAATGAGATTAGTGGACACTTTGTTTATGGTGCTAGTGGGCATTGAGGGAATGGGACTCGTGGGTGTTGTGTGAATGGGACTAGTGGGCAATGTGTGTATGGGAGTATTGGGCACTGTCTGTATGGGACTAGTGGGCGCTATGTGAATGGGGCTAGTGGGTGCTGTGTGAATGGGACTTGTTGGCGCTGTGTGGGTCGGACCAGTGGGCGTTGTGTGAATAGGATTAATGGGCACCGTGTGAATGGGACTAGCGGGCAATGTGAATGGGACTTGTGGGCACTGTGTGAATGAGATTAGTGGACGCTGTGTGAATGGGATTAATGGGCACTGTGTGAATGGGACTAGTGTGCACTGTGTGAATGTGATTAGTGGACACTGTGTGAATGGCATTAGTGGACGTTGTGTGAATGGGCCTCGTGGGCACAGTGTGAATGTGACTAGTGGGTATACTGTGAATGGGACCAGTGGGCACTGTATGAATGGGAACAGTGGGCCCTGTGTGAATGGGATTAGTGGGCACTTTGTGAATGGGATTAGTGGGCACTGTGTGAATGAGATTAGTGGGCACTTTGTGAATGGGACTCTTGAGTATTCCTTGAATGGGATTAGTGGGCGCTATGTGAATGGGATTAGTGGGCCCTGTGTGAATGGGATTAGTGGGCACTTTGTGAATGGGATCAGTGGGCCCTGTGTGAATGGGATTAGTGGGCACTTTGTGAATGGGATTAGTGGGCCCTGTGTGAATGGGATTAGTGGATACTTTGTGAATGGGATTAGTGGGTACTGTGTGAATGGGACTATTGGGTACTTTGTGAATGGGATTAGTGGGTACTGTGTGAATGGGACTAGTGGGTACTTTGTGAATGGGACTTGTGGGCACTGTGTGAATGGGACTAGTGGGCAATGTGAATGGGACTTGTGGGCACTGTGTGAATGAGATTAGTGGACGCTGTGTGAATGGGATTAATGGGCACTGTGTTAATGGGACTAGCGGGCAATGTGAATGGGATTTGTGGGCACTGTGTGAATGAGATTAGTGGACGCTGTGTGAATGGGATTAATGGGCACTGTGTGAATGGGACTAGTGTGCACTGTGTGAATGTGATTAGTGGACACTGTGTGAATGGGACTAGTGGATGTTGTGTGAATGGGCCTCGTGGCCAATGTGTGAATGTGACTAGTGGTAATTCTGTGAATGGGATTAGTGGGCGATGTGTGAATGGGATTAGTGGGCCCTTTGTGAATGGGATTAGTGGGCACTGTGTGAATGGGATTAGTGGGCACTGTGTGAAATGGAACTAGTAGGCACTGTGTATGTGGGACTAGTGGGCACTGTGTGAATGGGACTAGTGGGCACTGTGTGAAATGGAACTAGTAGGCACTGTGTATGTGGGACTAGTGGGCACTGTGCGAATGGGACTAGTGGGCACTGTGTGAATGGGACTCATGGGCATTGTGTGAATGGGACTAGTGGGCGTTGTGTGCATGGGACTTGTGGGCACTGTATGTATGGGACTAGTGGGCACTCTATGTAGGGGACTAATGGGCACTGTGTGAATGGGACTAGTGGGCACAGTGTGATTGGGACTAGTGGGTGCTGTGTGAATGGGACTAGTGGGTGCTGTGTGAATGAGACTAGTGCACACTGTGTGGATGATACTCGTGGTCATTGTGTGAATGGGACTCGTGGGCACTGTGCATATAGGACTAATGGGCGCTATGTGATTAGGCCGAGTGGGTGCTGTATGAATGGGATTAGTGGGCACTGTGTGAATGGGACTGGTGGGTACTGTGTGAATGGGACACGTGGGCACTGTGTGAATGGGATTAGTGGACGCTGTGTGAATGGAACTAGTGGGCGCTATGTTGATGGGATTAGTGTGCACTGTGTGAATGGGATTAGTGGACGCTGTGTGAATAGGATTAATGGGCACTGTGTGAATGGGACTAGTGGGCAATGTGAATGGGACTTGTGGGCACTGTGTGAAAGATTAGTGGACGCTGTGTGAATGGGATTTGTGGGCACTGTGTGAATGGGACTAGCGGGCAATGTGAATGGGACTTGTGGGCACTGTGTGAATGAGATTAGTGGACGCTGTGTGAATGGGATTAATGGGCACTGTGTGAATGGGACTAGCGGGCAATGTGAATGGGACCTGTGGGCACTGTGTGAATGAGATTAGTGGACGCTGTGTGAATGGGATTAATGGGCACTGTGTGAATGGGATTAGTGGACACTGTGTGAATGGGACTAGTGGACGTTGTGTGAATGGGCCTCGTGGCCAATGTGTGAATGTGACTAGTGGTAATTCTGTGAATGGGATTAGTGGGCGATGTGTGAATGGGATTAGTGGGCCCTTTGTGAATTGGATTAGTGGGCACTGTGTGAATGGGATTAGTGGGCACTGTGTGAATGGGATTAGTGGACGCTGTGTGAATGGGACTAGTGGGCACTTTGTGAATGGGATTAGTGGGTACTGTGTGAATGGGACTAGAGGGTATTCCGTGAATGGGATTAGTGGGCACTGTGTGAATGGGACTCGTGGGCACTGTGTGAATGGGGCTAGTGGGTGCTGCGTGAATGGGACGAGTGAGCACTGTGTGAATGGGACGAGTGGGTATTCTGTGAATGTGACTAGTGGGCACTATGTGAAGGGGATTAGTGGGCACTTTTTGTATGGGGCTAGTGGGCATTGTGGGAACGGGACTCGTGGGTACTGTGTGAATGGGACTAGTGGGTGTTGTGTGAAGGGGACTATTGGGCACTGTATGTATGGATCTATTGGGCACTGTGTGAATGGGGCTAGTGGGTACTGCGTGAATGGGACTAGTGAGCACTGCGTGAATGGAACGAGTGGGTATTCTGTGAATGTGACTAGTGGGCACTATGTGAAGGGGATTAGTGGGCACTTTTTGTACGGGGCTAGTGGGCATTGTGGGAACGGGACTTGTGGGTACTGTGTGAATGGGACTAGTGGGTGTTGTGTGAAGGGGACTATTGGGCACTGTATGTATGGATCTATTGGGCACTGTGTGAATGGGACTCATGGGAATTGTGTGAATGGGACTAGTGGGTGCTGTGTGAATGGGATTAGTGGGCACTGTGTGAATGGGACTAGTGGGAGCTGTTCGAATGGGAATCATGGGCACTGTGTGAATGGGATTAGTGGGCACTGTGTGAATGGGACCAGTGGACACTGTGTGAATGGGATTAGTGGGCACTGTGTGAATGGGATTAGTGGGCACTGTATGAATGGGACTCGTGAGTATTCCATGAATGGGATTAGTGGGCGCTATGTGAATGGGACTAATGGGTACTTTGTGAATGGGATTTGTGGGCCCTGTGTGAATGGGACTAGTGGGAGATGTTTGAATGGGAATCATGGGCACTGTGTGAATGGGACTAGTGGGAGCTGTGTGAATGGGAATCATGGGCACTGTGTGAATGGGATTAGTGGACGTTGTGTGATTGGGCCTCGTGGGCACAGTGTGAATGTGACTAGTGGGTATACTGTGAATGGGACTAGTGGGCACTGTATGAATGGGATTAGTGGGCACTGTGTGAATGGGATTAGTGGGCACTTTGTGAATGGGATTAGTGGGCACAGTATGAATGGGACTCTTGAGTATTCCGTGTATGGGATTAGTGGGCGCTATGTGAATGGGACTAGTGGATACTTTGTGAATGGGATTAGTGGGCCCTGTGTGAATGGGATTAGTGGGCACTGTGTGAATGGGACTAGTGGGTACTTTGTGAATGGGATTAGTGGGCACTGTATGAATGGGACTCGTGGGTGCTGTGTGAATGGGATTAGTGGGCACTGTGTGAATGGGACTAGTGGGTACTTTGTGAATGGTATTAGTGGGCACTGTATGAATGGGACTCGTGGGTACTTTGTGAATGGGATTAGTGGGCGCTGTGTGAATGGGATTAGTGGGCACTGTGTGAATGGGACTAGTGGGTACTTTGTGAATGGGATTAGTGGGCACTGTATGAATGGGACTAGTGGGTACTTTGTGAATGGGATTAGTGGGCACTGTGTGAATGGGATTAGTGGGCACTTTGTGAATGGGATTAGTGGGCACTGTATGAATGGGACTCATGAGTATTCCGTGAATGGGATTAGTGGGCACTGTATGAATGGGACTCGTGAGTATTCCGTGAATGGGATTAGTGGGCACTGTGTGAATGGGACTCGTGAGTATTCCGTGAATGGGATTAGTGGGCACTGTGTGAATGGGACTAGTGGGTACTTTGTGAATGGGATTTGTGGGTACTATGTGAATGGGACTAGTGGGTATTCTGTGAATGTGATTAGTGGTCATTGTGTGAATGGGGCCCGTGTGCACAGTGTGGATGGGACTCGTGGGCGCTATGTGAATGGGGCCAGTGGGTGCTGTGTGAATGGGACTTGTTGGCGCTGTGTGGGTGGGACGAGTGAGCACTGTGTCTATGGGATTAGTGTGCGCTGTGTGAATTGGACTAGTGAGCGTTGTGTGAATGCGACTAGTGGGCGTTGTGTGAATGTAACTAGTGGATGCTGTGTGAATGGGATTAGTGGGCGTTGTGTGTATGGGACTAGTGGGCTCTGTGTAAATGGGACTCGTGGGCACTGTGTGAATGGGATTAGTGGGCTCTATGTGAATGGGTTTAGTGATCGCAATGTGAATGGGTTTAGTGATCGCAATGTGTTTGGGACTAGTGGGCGCTGTGTGAATTGGACTCATGGGCACTGTGTTCATGGGACTCATTGGCACTGTATGTATGGGACTCATGGGCACTGTGTGTATGGGACAAATGGGCACTGTGTATTCTATGTGAATGGGACTTGTGGGTACTTTGTGAATGCGATTAGTCGATACTGTGTGGATGGGACTAGTGGGTATTCCGTGAATAGGATTAGTGTGCACTGTGTGACTTGGACTAGTG
>NW_025205678.1:0-1864 GCF_004010195.1 Chiloscyllium plagiosum | reverse complement strand
TGTGAATGGGATTAGTGGGCACTGTGTGAATGGGATTAGTGGGCACTGTGTGAATGGGACTAGTGGGTACTTTGTGAATGGGATTAGTGGGCACTGTGTGAATGGGACTAGTGTGTACTTTCTGAATGGGATTAGTGGGCACTCTGTGAATGGGACTAGAGGGCACTTTGTGAATGGGACTAGTGTGCATTGTGTGAATTTTACTAGTGGGCACTGTGTGAATGGAATTAGTGGGTGCTATGTGAATGGGATTTGTGGGTGCTGTGTGAATGGGACTAGTGAGCATTGTGTGAATGGGATTTGTGGGTGCTGTGTGAATGGGACTCATGGGCACTGTGTGTGTGTGACTAGTGGGCACTGTGTGAATGGGACTAGTGGGCACTGTGTGAATGGGACTAGTGAGCATTGTTTGAATGGGACATGTGGGTGCTGTGTGAATGGGACTAGTGGGCACTGTGTAAATGGGATTTGTGGGTGCGGTGTGAATGGGACCTCATGGGTGCTGTGTGAATGGGACTAGTGGGCACAGTGTGATTGGGAATATTGGGCACTGTGTGAATGGAACGATTGGGTGCTATGTGAATGGGACTATTGGGAGTTGTGTGAAGGGGACTAGTGGGCACTGTATGAATGGAACTAGTGGGTGCTGTGTGAATGAGACTAGTGCGCACTGTGTGAATGGTACTAGTGGTCACTGTGTAAATGGGACTAATGGGCGCTAGGTGAATGGGATGAGTGGTTGCTGTGTGAAAGGGACATGTGGTTGTTGTGCGAATGGGACTTGTGGGCACAATGTGATTGGGACTCATGGGCACTTTGTGAATGTGACTAGTGGGCGCTTATGATTGGGACTAGTGGGCACTGTCTGAATGGGACTCACAGGTGCTGAGTGAATGGGATTAGTGGGTGCTATGTTAATGGTACTAGTGGGTGTTGTGTGAATGTGACTAGATGCTGTGTGAATGGGACTAGTGGGCACTGTATGATTGGGACTCGTAGGCGCTGTGTGAATGAAATTAGTGGGTGCCATGTTAATGGTACTAGTGGGTGTTGTGTAAATGGAACTCGTGGGCACTGTGTGGATGGGACTAGTGGGCACTGTGTGAATGGGACTAGCGGGCGCAATGTGAATGGGACTAGTGATCGCTCTGAGAATGTGACTGGTGGGCACTGTGCGAATGGGATTAGTGGGCGCTGTATAAATGGGACTAGTGGGCGCTGTGTGAATGGGACTAGTGGGCACTGTGTGAAATGGAAATAGTAGGCACTGTGTATGAGGGACTAGTGGGCACTGTATGAATGGGACTAGTGGGCACTGTGTGAAATGGAACTAGTAGGCACTGTGTATATGGGACTAGTGGGCACTGTGCGAATGGGACTAGTGGGCACCGTGTGAATGGGACTCATGGGCATTGTGTGAATGGGACTAGTGGGCGTTGTGTGAATGGGACTTGTGGGCACTGTATGTATGGGACTAGTGGGCACTGTGTGAATCGGTCTAGTGGGCGCTGTGTGAATGGGACTAGTGGGTGCTGTGTGAATGAGACTAGTGCACACTGTGTGGATGATACTCGTGGTCACTGTGTGAATGGGACTCGTGGGCACTGTGCATATAGGACTAATGGGCGCTATGTGATTAGGTCGAGTGGGTGCTGTATGAATGGGATTAGTGGGCACTGTGTGAATGGGACTGGTGGGTACTGTGTGAATGGGACACGTGGGCACTGTGTGAATGGGATTAGTGGACTCTGTGTGAATGGGACTAGTGGGCGCTATGTAGATGGGATTAGTGTGCACTGTGTGAATGGGATTAGTGGACGCTGTGTGAATGGGATTAATGGGCACTGTGTGAATGGGACTAGTG
>NW_025205677.1:10614-10776 GCF_004010195.1 Chiloscyllium plagiosum | reverse complement strand
TTGTGTTCAGCTTCCACGTTTCCTTACCAGCCCACTGCTCGTCCTGTAGGTGACAGTCGGCAGTGGTCAGAGAAGAACACCGGCTTGACGTCGGTGGATCTGACCGAGAGCGTTCGGGACACAAACAGGTAATCTATCCTTGAGCGGATAGACCCATCTGCC
>NW_025205677.1:8700-10598 GCF_004010195.1 Chiloscyllium plagiosum | reverse complement strand
ATGATTCTAGTTTCCTAATGTTCCCATTTCAAATGCCAATCGCCTGGTCAGACTCACACTCAGAATGATCCCGATTGAATCAGATTCAAACACGGCCTCAGACTGTCCTGGTCGGATCACGTTCAGAATTATTCCAGTGTAGACAGATTTGTACTAATTACGGCTGGTCACATTCACACTCAGAACGATTGTGCTCTGGTCTGATTCACACTCAATCATTCTGCACTAGTCAGACTCACTATCAGAGTGATTCTAGAGGAGTCACATTCACACTCAGAATGGGATCCATCTCATCAGATTCACACTCAAAATTCATCCAGTTTTATCAGACTGAGCCGAAGAGTGATTCCAATCTGTCAGAGTGCCATTCAGCATCATTCTGTGATCCTCAGATCCACTCTCAGGATGCTGCAGGCCTGTCAGATTGACACACAGATTGGTTTTCTGTTCAGGTCATAGTTAATCCAGTGAATCAGATTCACATTTAGAATGATTCCAGTCTACTCCGATTCACACTCAGCTTGATTCGGACCAAGTCAGACCTATGCATCTCAAACCTATGCATCTCGAGTTATGGACTGCACCAACTTGGGGAAATATTACTTTGGTCATTCATCCTATCCAAGTCTCTCATGAATATATGAGCCTCCATAAAGTCAATCCTGTCTCCACTTTCAAGGAGCTATGAACCTGCACTGACAGCATCCTTCCTATAGCAGGGAGAATTGAATGTAATATTGTAAAAGTGGCCAAGCCAATGTCCTGTACTGCCACAACATGACCTCCCAACTCCTATACTCAATGCTCTGACCAATAAAGGAAAGCATACCAAATGCCTTCTTCACTATCCTATCTACCTGCGTCTCCACTTTCAAGGAGATATGAAACTGCACTGACAGCATCCTTCCTATAGCAGGGAGAATTGAATGTAATATTGTAAAAGTGACATAACCAATGTCCTGTACAGCCAGAAAATGATATCCTAACTCCGAAACTCAATGCACTGATCAATGACGGCGGGGTCTCTCAATGCCTTTTACACCACCCTGTCTCCCAGTGACTCAACTTTTAAGGAACTGAACTTCCAGCCCTCAGTCTCTTTGTTCAGCAACACACCCCAGGGCCCTAACATTATCTGGATAAGTCCTCTGCTGATTTGCCTAAGAAATATGCAACATCTCACATTTACCTCAAAACGACCTTGTCATTTGTGAGGACAGCGTGGAACAGGCAGATACACTTGAACAGGTTGATGTAAAGACTGAGGATATGCTGGAAAGTTTGAAAAACATGAGGCTAGGTAAGTCCTCTGGGCCAGACGGGATATACCCAAGGTTACTCGGGGAAGCAAGGCAAGAGCTTGCATGATAATCTTTGCACCCTCACTATCCACTGGAGTAGTAACAGATGATTGAAGGATGGCACAAATTATTCCCTTGTTCAAGGAAGGGAATAGTGATAACCCTGGGAATTAAAGAGCAGTCAGTCTTATATTGGTGGTGTGGAAAGTATTGGAGAGCATCCTGAGAAACAGGATTTATCATTATTTGGAAAAACACAGCTTGGTTAAAGATAGTCAGCATGGTTTTGTGAGAGGCAGGTCATGCCTCACAAGCCTTATTGAATTCTTTTGAGGATGTGACAAGAATGAACCAGATTTGGAGGTAGGTGAGTACTTTAATGATAGTGACCACAATTCGTTTACATTTACATTAGCAATGGAAAGGGATATATATATATATATATATATATATATATAGCGCAAGGTAAGTGTTATAGTTGGGGGAAAAGCAATTATGAGGAGATTAGACAAGATTTAGGATGTATAGGATGGGGAAGGAAACTGCAGGGGATGGGCACAATTGAAATGTGGAGCTTATTCAAGGAACAGCTACTGC
>NW_025205677.1:3514-5039 GCF_004010195.1 Chiloscyllium plagiosum | reverse complement strand
ACTTTTGTCCCTGGTTAAACCCAATTCTAACCTACTTGCTAATTTTTAAAATATGTCCTTCCACTATCTTTCTAAATGTTTTTGGCAAATTTGGGAAACAAGTTTTCTTCAAACCCCAGAACCTCCTCTGCAATTCTGAAGAGCCATTTCCCTCACTTTTAAATGAACCAACCACAAGTAACCAAAATCATATAAATTGCCTCACCTACCATTTATTTAAAAATCCAGGAGACTAATCAGCAAGTGGTTAAATCTGCTGGGATCTTTCAAACCCCAAATCTGTTCAAATCTGTCCTAATCTCAGACTGGATCTGTCTAAACCTGTCCATATCACAGACCCAAGTCCCCAGACTGTTAGGAAATGGGGTAAACTCTTCTGCTAATTAAACCAAACACACAGAAAAGCTCATCTCACCTTGTAATTTGTTAAAATATGAGTGACAGAGAACTCACAAATTTCACTGTTTAAAGAAAATAATGTCAGTTTATTTTTTTAATTCTAAAAGTGAACATTAACCAACAACTGTTCACAACTCTGAGCCCCCCTTTCTCATATCTGTTTATTACCTGCCTCCAACTGTATAACAATGTACTGTTCCAGTAAGACACTTATTAAAATTACATCAACTTAATTTCAAAACCACACAACAGCTGTTGTCATCGATGTCTTTTTTCTTCTGGATGAAGATCTCCCTGGGTCATCATCTTTCTTTATCCTTTGATCATGCTTCATATGAGAAGGTACCTTTGATAGATAGTGTTTCCTAATTTCTGGGATCTGTGTTGATGGCAGTTGCTCTGTCTGATTTTCAAAATGCCTGCCTGTTTTATATTCCCAACATTGGATCATCTCTTTGGGTCAACGGTCGCAAGACATTAAATTGAAACTTGATTATGTTTTAGTATCCTGGGGCATAATTTAAACTGATTGGTTAAATTCAAAAAAATGCCTGCCTGTTTTATATTCCCAACATTGGATCGTCTCATTGGGTCAACATTCGCAAGACAATAAATTGAAACTTGATTATGTTTTAGTATCCTGGGGCATAATTTAAATTGGTTAAATTCAAATTGCTGTCAAAACAGCAATCGCACAGCTAATTGATGCATGTTTCAATTTGAGAACTGCCTGTAATATGCATCTGCTTATTAACTCGGTCTCTGTGTTAAACGTTAAGCTTAGATAAGCACTTTATCTCTTAAAGGGACCATGCACTCTTTCCTCCTATCATTTTAACAAACAAATTACATTCCACTTCAGGAGTACTCTACACAACTTCATAACAATATATTTGTAATTATTTCTGATACCGGCACTTGGAATTCAGAAGATCTGCCTAATTTTGTCCAAAGACCTGAAGGCACAGGACCAGAACTAGATCATCCAGCTCATTAGTTCCTGCTCCATGATTTGATTAAATCGTGGCTGATCTGATAATCTTACAGCTGCATTTTCCTTCCTGACCCTGACTGATTAAAATCTGTCTGTCTCAGCCTTGAAAATACTTAATAAACAAGCCTTGAA
>NW_025205677.1:2064-2696 GCF_004010195.1 Chiloscyllium plagiosum | reverse complement strand
CTCCCAGCTCATGTACTCAATACACTGACCAACACGGTGAACATACCAAATGCCTTCTTCACTATCCTATAAACTTGCAACCCCACATTTGAGGAACTATGAACCAGTACTCCAAGGTCTCTTTGTTCAGAATCACTCCTCAGATCTTACCATGAAGTGTATAAGTCCTGCCCTTTCCAAAATCAGCACCTCGCATTTATGTAAATCAGCATTGCCAGTCCTCACCCCACTGGCCCATCTGATCAAGACCCCATTGTACTCTGAGGTCACCTTCTTCACTGTCCACTCCACCAAAACTGTTGGGATCATCTGCAAACTTACTAACCACACCCTACGATGTTCTCATACCATTTTGGGAATACTCGACACACCCCTTTTTCCTGCCAAAGGGGGTAATCTCCCATTTTCCACATCCCATTCCTTTTCCTCCTGATTTTCCTCAGATATTGCATTCCCAGTCATGTTTCCCATGTAATCATTGTTCCTGTCATTTAGGTCATTCCAAAGCCTTCAGTCGAGCCTTCCGTTGTTTACCTCATTGTGAGTGTTACATACATCCAAGTGGGGACACCTGAACTTGCTCTTTTTGACACCATTCCATTTCCCAAGCACACTGGATGCTCCACTTTCTT
>NW_025205677.1:0-2046 GCF_004010195.1 Chiloscyllium plagiosum | reverse complement strand
GAAAATCAGCAGATACAATCGATAAAGTTGCAAGTTAGGAATATGAGGATAAGGAAAGGAGATGAAGGAGCAGCGATCGAAAGCTAGTGCTTCCAAATATAAATGTTGGACGATAACCTGGTGTTGTGCAATCTTTTAGAATGGGTTGCAGGTTTCAGAGGGTCCCAGGCGATGGGCCACAAAATCTTCTTGATGGAGCAACACCACCACCTGCTGCCTAACAACGGGACTCCATGTGTTTGTTCATCTCCTGCATTACCGGCGGTGGACAGTTGGTGGTAGTATTGTCCATCTTCCACCATCCAAACCCACACAATGGAGTTAATGTGCTTCTTTCAAGCCACCGCGCTGCCATCGTTGATTACGATGCATCTCTCTAAACACAATTTGTCAAATAAAAAAATGTTCTACAGACATGATCCTGAACCTCCAGTCACATTGTTTTAATTGTCCCAATCTCACTTCAACTTCGATTTGAACAAATCAGATTTACAAATGCCACAGGGACATGTAATAGGACAGCAAATTATTGCACATACTGGAAACCTGAAATATAAATTCAAAACTCTGGAAATCCCCAGCAGGTCAGGCAGTATCTGTAATGAGAAAAAAAGAGTCAAGGCTTCAAGTTCAAGATCTACACCAATCCTGAAGAAGGGTCTTGCTTCTCCCTGCACAGATACTGAGAGACGTGCTGAGCATTGTCAACACTTGCCATTTTCTCCTGGAACAAAACAACCTCTTTGTCCATCCTGCAAAAAGCCATCAGAGCTCCTCATTCTCCAACAGCAAGAAACCCAGAGGCAGATGCTTGGAGTCTCGTTTAGCACAACTTTAAACTTTAATTTTATATCATGTTAATGTATGAAGTAAACATTCACATCTTGCTCAGCAATCAAACTAGACAAAGCAATACATTGATAACTTTTTTAAAAATTGAGTATTTCATAAAAATAACCAATGAAATGTGTGAAGGTGCAGAGCGAACTAAAACTCTTTCTTGTCTTTTTGCTTAAGAAGCAGAGCTGGAAGGGGACAGCCTGAGGCTCAGATCTGGGTCATCAGGGAGGGGGGAGGAGATTCAATAAGGAGTTGGGTTTAAGTAACACTGAGTTTACATTCTCCTCTGGTGGTGCACTCTCTGAGATGATGTAGATGGCAGCGCGGTGGCTTGAAAGAAGGTGTAGGAAGTGGGTTTCCCTCCCAACTGGGTTTTCTTCCCCTCCTGGTCCAGGGTTCACACAGTGGGTCACACACCAACAGTCCCCTACTCCCACATTGTACCATTGTGAAGGAGAAGGTTGATTTGGGAGATGGTTGACTCAGACCCTCACACCAGCCAGAAACAGTCCATTTTTAATTTTCATGAAACAGTGTGCATGTGGTCAGGACAAGTTCAAATGAAAAATAATTTTGGTAACTTACTGGGATAAGAGCATTTCAAGTGTATCACAGAAATGAAACAATTGTTGTCACCAAAACAGAGAAAATGAGTTTGTAAATTAAACAGAAAGTGGGGAATGAAGAAATATGAAGAGCGAATAAAGACATTGATCGGACAAGGATCATTACTATTATTCATGGTCAGAGTTCAGTTACCATCCAATCAGCAATCAGATAATTAGTGAATTACACAGGAAGGACATAAAAGAGAAATATTCAAATGGTCACGGTCCACTCGTGATGGAGAGATATTGGAATGGTCACGGTCCACTCGTGATGGAGAGATATTGGAATGGTCATGGTCCATTGTGATGGAGAGATATTGGAATGGTCATGTCCACTCGTGATGGAGAGATATTGGAATGGTCATGGTCCATCGTGATGGAGAGATATTGGAATGGTCACGGTCCACTTGTGATAGAGAGATATTGAAATGGTCACAGTCCACTCGTGATGGCGAGATATTGGAATGGTCACGGTCCACTCGTGATGGAGAGATATTGGAATGGTCATGGTCCAGTTGTGATGGAGAGATATTGGAATGGTCATGGTCCATTGTGATGGAGAGACATTGAAATGGTCACGGTCCACTCGTGATGGAAT
>NW_025205676.1:6032-10774 GCF_004010195.1 Chiloscyllium plagiosum | reverse complement strand
TATTTCATCTTTCACATTTCTCCGAATGCAAGCGTCACGGGCAAGGGCAACATTTGTTGTCCATCACTAATTGTCTTTGACTTCACGGCCATTAGTCAAGACAAAATGGAGCCAACAATGATGTTCTGGGTCTGAAGTCACACTGAGTTCAGACTGGGTAATAATATTAAACTTCTTTAGCAAAGACTATCAGTGAAATAATAAAAATAAATCTTAACGGTTTCTGAGTGAAATTGCCTAGTCCGTATTCCCTACTTCCTGCCAGAGAGAAATGGCGGGGAAATCAGTTTAACTACCAACAATCAAAAGGACTTTGAGGAGAAAAACGAAAGGGATCATGTAAGATCACAGGTTTCAGAATGCTGAAATGAAGACATTTCGACAGAATCCTGCAACATGAGCCAGTATTCCTAGGAATGATAGGTGAAAAGGATATTGGCATCAATATAGATGAGGGAGAGTTTTTGATGAACATTTGTTCTGCAACGTTGTAACTGGGTGTGGGTTCAGCAGAGTCTTCGACTCATTGGGCTGAATCTAATAATAGTTTGTCTCAGTGACATTTTTATTGAGTGTAACAGAGGGATTGTCTGTCCGAGACTGAACTAGTTTCATGGTGCTATCTTATCGAACTCACCTCATTAACTACCCACTCAATCTCATAGTGTTCCTCAAATTCAATTCCACCCCGATTCCCCAACCCAACATGGCTGGAGGGACTCACCATCGCACTGATGTCCCTGGCTATTCTATGATCACTGACACTGATGACATCTTTCAAAGGCCAATGGGAACACTGTTGTAATTCCTCAGTTTAGAGCCACCCTGCACTGTTGACCCCGAGGATGGCAGATAAGGGGAACTAACACCACGGTTTTTCAACAGGGGTACAGAGGTCCTAGTGGATGGGCGAGAACAGGGGGCTCTATTCTTTTCCCAGAGGAGGCCTGAGCATGGTCTGAGCTCACCACCCAGCTCAGTGCAGTATCTGCGGTCTCCCTCTTTCTCTCTCTCTCTCTCTCTCACTCTCTCTCTCCTCTCTCACAAGATAGTGTTCCAAAGAATTCCCATTTTCAGGTGCAGGGACTTGCAGTCATTCAACCCCCTGGCTTCCTGCATAAAAATGCACTTATTTTATATCCAATCACAATTAGTAATTCTGGCTATTTCACTTTGTCTCACTTTGATGTATTCAGCCAAACACTGTTTCGAAATACTTGTTCCGTTATGAAACACAATTTTCAGCAGAGAACCTTTTATCCTCAGCTGTTATCTTGACCGTTATCTGAATTATACCATTTTCTTTGTTATGAAAATTTCTCTTGCCCTTTGCCTGTCCCTGTTTCTGTGTGTAACAGTTACACTGTCTCCCACTCAATTGGTCGAACGGCTGGTTTGTGATGCAGAGGGAGGCCAGCAGCGCAGGTTCAATTCCCCCACACTGACAGAGGTTACCATGAAGGGGACGCTCTCTCAACAATGAGCAAACGAGCATGGCCAATCCACTCTAAGCTGCACATCTTTGTAATCTGGGAGGAAACTGGACCATTGGAAGGGAGCCCACAGAGATACATGAAGAATGTTCAAACTCACCTGAGGTTGGAATTGAACCCATCTCCTTGGGTGATGTGCGGCCGCAGTGCTAGCCACATATCCATCATACACCTCAGTTAGTTCTGTTAACTACTTGTAGCTGAATGAAGAAATCCAACTGGCTTGTTCTGATAACTGAACCTGACCCAGTCTTAGACCTTTATTATCGGCCATATCGCCAACCTGTTTACATTTAAAATTTATTTTGAGCAGTGGAGGAGTGGAATTAGAAATGGAAAGAGTGACACCCTTCAACCTCAGTCAGAACCGCAGTAAGGAGAAATTCACAAAGTGGGAATTCATTCAAGTAGCAATTCTCTCACCTAGAAGATTGGGAGGGCTGAATCTTCATATTATATCGAGGCTGGCTTTGTCTGTTTTTCCATAGACAGGTGAATCGGGGATCATTGTGAAATCAGAGAAAAGTGCAGCTGGGAACACAATGAGATTAACCATGACCTTATTGACTGGTGGAATAGTGTCAAAGTGCTGAATGGCCCAGTCGTGTCCGTCAGCCCTATGTTCTGATGTTCCATTCAGCCCTTCGGTCCTGCTGTGAAGGAGCAGATTGAGGCCACTCTGATGGTTTGGTGTAGTTTGGGAAATGTATTAGAAAATCCAGGCTGTGTCAGGCAGCGACCCCTCTCCCCCAATCCCTCTTTGCAGGCTTCTCCTCTCTGTAACTTCTGATCCTGATGTAGGTCATGTTGCAGGCTCAGATTCGCGTTGAATACAGTCCCCATGTCCCACACAAGGTCAACTCACACAATCCTCTGCTGTCTCTGAATGCAACATTCAGGGGGCGGCACGGTGGCACAGTGGTTAACACTGCTGCCTCAGTCCTTGCCAACTTTTACTCTCTATAAAAGGTGCAGTACACGCCTATGCATTTTTATCAATCAACACATTTTATTCTTAACATTTATTCTGCAGTTTCAAACACCCTAACAAGATAAAATATGTATCCAGCGAATTTTTCACAAAATCGTGTATAGTTCAAAAATATTTCGCATCCAATACCTAAACTGATAATGCTTCTTATCAAAAGACCTCCCAGGAACGTGTGTACAGGGAGAAGGAGAGGCATGTTTCGGGCACATTCCTGGTGAAGGGCTGATGCCCAAAACATTGACTTTCCTGCTCCTCGGATGCTGCCTGACCTGCTGTGTTTTTCCAGGGCAACACTTTTCGACTCTGACCTCCTGTATCTGCAGTCTCGCTGTCCAGATGCAGTAAAACATTGCTACGATTAAACCCGCTACCCTTTCCCAGCAACAACATCATTTCATACCACTTGCTATATCTGCAGACTAACTTAATGGATCGGAGCAGAAGTTGGCCATTCGGCTGCACCATTCAGAATGCTCATGGCTGATCCGAATGTTCTGACCATCTATCTCTGGTCTGTTCCCAATAAACATTGACTCTCCTGTCCAGGAAAGATCACTCGAGGTCAGCCTTGAATTTTTAAAAAACCGCGTCTTTACTGTTCCCTGAGGAAAAGGGCACCACAGACAGCACAACACGAAAGGGAAAGGAACATCCTTATTTCATTGCAGGACCCATTATTTTAAAACTGTGTTAAACTAACAACAAATTGTCACCTTTTTTAAAACATAAGGACAGAATAATTAGGAATAGACTTATACAGCCCCCTAAACCTGTCCAATATTACCACTGACTCTTTCCAATCAAATATGTATTAAACTCATTCTCTGCTCCTGTCCCAGGAAGAGAATACCAGATAGCATAACACCACACGAGCATTAAAAAAAGGAGCAGAATTAGGCAATTCGGCCCATCGAGTCTGAATGTCATTTAATATTGGCTTAGAGGTTTCTCAACATCGTTCTAGTGACATCTCTCGGTAACCCTTGGTACCCTTATTCATCAAAAACCTATCTATCTCTCGTTTATAGACACAAGTGCCCGCGTGCATGTGTGTTTGTTCATGTGTTTGTGTGTCTGTGTATTTGTGTGTATACATTTGTTCCTCCGTGTATTAGCCTCTGCGTTTTATCTGTTTGTGTGTGACTGTGTATGTCTCTGTATGCCTCTATATGTGTGCGGGTCCATCTCATTGCATGTGCTGTGAATGTTAGTATATTGTGGTGTTTACATATGTCTTTAAGTATTTCTGTGTCTCCATCTTTCTGCAATGAGATATTTGTTGTTTTGGGAGGGAAAGAAATAGCGGAAAAGACAGAGCGGTTAAAGTGAGAATTGCCCTCCACAAAACATTGCTTCTTACTCAGTTGGTAGGAGGTGGATATTACAGAATACGATTCACTCGGTCCTCTCCGGCTCGTGCAGAGGTCCTACCAACATGGCGGGGAGAGAGGGGGAATGGGAACGGATATCGGACACTCCACCACCGGCTTGGCCCTTTCTGTCTTGTTCCAGGCTGTTTATCCTGGAATGGGAGAAAGGGAAGTGGGGAATGAGCTGTTCGTACTGTTGTAGGTGGTGGTGCGGGGGGAGTGTTGCTGAATGGTCAGGTGTCTGGAGGGAGTCAGTCCACAGTGCAGAATCCATAAGGTGTTATTGGTGTGGGTGTATTGCATAGGCGACAGACAAAATGATGGAAGGTGCTGAATTCAACAGCGATTGGAAGTACATTAACTTTATTTGGAGATAGAGCGCAAGCCTTGTTCGGGGGTAGGTGCTATACCAGATATACAGTGAGTGTGAGGGAGCAGAGAGAATACGGTGATACTTATCCTGGTAGAACGAGGATAAAAAACGTCGTGGACATTTCTTCAAATCATCTCAGCGTCGAGGTGAGCCTCAATGAACGTCTTCTCTAAGTCTGTCGCTAATAATGCTACCGACCATGTCCCTCAGATCCCACGGAATCGGTTTGGGAGGATCTTAGCAATGAGAAACAAGCATTGGTGTGTTCTGCCGTGCAAAATTGTCGTGCAAATTTTGTATATCTTCTGCTGTGGAAAATTGGTATTGTTGGTGCTGCAGTAATAGTGAATTATCTCACGTTACATCTAAACTGCGTAAACTAAGTGACTACTAATGCTGTGAAAAATAAATTACAGAAGTGTGTATCAGGTAGCTGGAAGAGTATGTTGTAATCCAAATTAGAGACAATGTTATTTTGGATTTGGTGATGTGTGCTCAGAAGGACTAATTAATAA
>NW_025205676.1:0-5862 GCF_004010195.1 Chiloscyllium plagiosum | reverse complement strand
TCTTTGGTCCAACTTGTCCATGCAGGCCACGTTTTCCAAACTAAACTATTCCCATCTCCTTGCATTTGGCACATATGCCTCCAAACGGTTCACATTCATAAGTTTGTCCAAATATCTTTCAAATGTTAGAGCTGTACTTGCATCTGCCAGGCTTCCTCTGGCAGCTCATTCCATAAACGCATCACCCTCTGTGTATAAAAAAGTTCTCTGTTCCTCCCATTAAATTTTCCCTCTTCCACCATAAACCTATGGCTCTATGATTTAATTTTCCTATCCTGTGGAAAAGACCTTGGCTTTTCACCCTGTCCATGCCTCCCCTGATTTTATAGATTTCTATAATATCACCCCTCAACCTCCTACACTCCATCTGATATTAACTTCAAGAACAAACATTTAAAGATCAACACTGTAAATTTGAAACAATATTAAAAGTGACAGGTAAACAGCACTCAGCCCAAACTTCATACTGTTAGTTGTTTTATTCTTTATGTTCCAATAATAAGGCAGCATGAAAATCTTCCTAGTGCCAATAAGCCGTCAAGAACCTGAATTCCTTTGTCTGATGGCAGTGATGATCTCTACAGTGAAAAGGTATCCCTGGCCAGATCTATATAATTCCACATGTTCAACATTCTCCCTCCTGGCCTCCGTATGACCTTATGTGGTTGTGGCTTCTTTATCTTGCACTCCATAGAGAGAACCCCTTTTCCCTATTCACATCTTAATTTAAATTCATTTTGCATCATCTTCTCGTTCACCACTGCTAAAAGCCTGGTTATCTGTTGTCACATCCTCTTTTCCCTGTCACCGACCCCTCACCTCTGGCAAGTGACTAAAATGCCCAGTTTCCAATCATTTTCAGTTCTGAAGAAGTGTCACACTGGACTTGAAATGCTAGCTCTGTCTCTCTGTCTCTGCAGATGCTGGCAGACCTGCTGAGTTTCTCCAGAAATAAATAGGCACAGCACAAATTTTCAATTAAACAAATAACTACGGATACTGCAAATGAAAATGCAGAAATTTCTGTAGAAATTGTGAGCTTTGTCGAAGGGACACTGGACCCGAAAGATGAACTCAGCTTTCACTCCAAAAGATGCAGCCAGACCTGCTTAGTTTCTTCAGCAATTTCTGTTTTTGAACATTTTCCAAAGACGTGTGTCGAATCTGCTCAAACGCCCTGTCCAGCACAGAGTGCTGTACATTGGGAAGGGAACAAAAACGCAAAGTGCACAAGTTCATTGGCTCTGAACCGACATAACGCTGACATCGCTGACACGACTGAGGTCTTAATCATGGTCAGAGAGAAAAACAGAGGCAAAAAAAAATTCGCGTCAAACACAGCAGATGGTATTACGGGAAAGACAATGATTCAGATTAATAATTTAAAATACCTGAGTAATGTAACAAATTGGAGGCGTGACATCAGGGCGAGACCCTCAGCAGAATGAGACTATGAAACTGGATGTGTTCGCACGTCAGAAACCAGGTTAGGTCACTGAGTACAGGGCTGATGGGTGAATGGGTCTCGGTGTGAACTGGGGGAAAGTCAGTAGAATTGATTTGCAGATATTGCATCTCACACTGGGTTATCATGTGATGTTGTAGATCACAGCAGCAGCTGCAGAAGAATTGCAATCAATCACAATCCATAGCTTTCACCCCAGGATAATCCATCACTCTACCATTATCATCAAGCCGAGTGATGGATCAGTGCCGAGTTTGGGTGAACATGCCAGAGTCAGAAACATGTGTATCTAAACCTGATGACAACCCATTAAAGCTACCGCACTTGACTGGTTACATTACAAACAGCAGAACTACCATCTGGTGGAGAGGGGGAAATGATCCCAAGACAAACAGATAAGATCGAAACTCTGCAGTCAAGCCACATCCAGTCATCAATGTCGATGGATTAATAAACAACTTACAGGAGGAGAGGGCTCCACAAATATCCCCAGCTCTGTACATCAGTGTAAAAGACAAGGATGTAGTATCTGCACCATCCTCAGCCAGAAGTGTTGAATCGATAATCCAACTGACCCTCCTCATGATGCCCACAGAATTCCAGATGCCAGTCTTCAACCAATTCGATTTGCTGCACATGACATGAAGAAACAGCTGAACAGATATGACAAAAGCAATGACACCATTCCTGCAATAGGACTGAAGATTGTGCTGCACAACAAGCGGTGTCGCTGGGGAAGCAGTTTCATTCCAGCTCCAACTCTGACATCTGCCTGGCCACGTGGAAAGTTCCTCAACTATATCCAGTCCCATAACAAGGGAATGACTACAGTCTGACCATTTACCACGCCCTCAGTCCCGTCGCGATAGTCGCATTGGTGGGAGTTCTTTTTGACAGAGCTGTCAAGCAGCACAGAAATAATGTGCGCAGTGTGGTTTCCGATAGGTCCCCATGTGTCGACGGTGCTGTTGTGCAAATGTCACTGGATTACTGATCCAGATCAGGATAATGTTCTGGCAGCTGGTGGAAGTTGAAAACAATTAACAAAATATCGAGACATAAAATCTGGTGCCAGTAATATTGACTTTGAATCTAATGTCCATTGTAAACATCTGTCCCTTCCCCAATGTACTTTAAGGAAGTGAATCTCCCGTTCTTCCTGGTCTGGCCTACAAATGTCTCCAGACACACAGACATGTGATAAACTCTACAATGGTCTCTGAAACGGCCAAGCAAGACCCTCAATTGCATCAAATTACTGTGAGTTCTTAAAGGATAAAACTAGACAGAACACCGGCAACGGGCTTTGGAGAAGGGAACGGGAAACACAGTCCTTTCAACCAGACAGATACCGCCTTCCTAATGTTTATGAGCTTGTGACAACAATGACAGAGCTTTCCCGCACACTGCACAGAAACATCAGGAAGGGAGCAAGGCAGTAGACACTTTGAGCTTCCCCTGTTCTAGCTCATGGACACAAGTTCACTTTTATAACCCTAGTTAATACATTCTTCAGAAACTCATCAATTTCTGTCTTATGCTGCTCAATAATTGACCGTCCAACCCATACAATCACATAAGCACTGATTCTGCACTGTCATAAATACAGCACGACGACATTAGTCCCACTTTCCGATACGAGGCACATAGCCATGTATGCTATAGCACTTCAAGGGCATGACCATGTATTTATTAACGGCTGTGTGGTTACCTCTGCCAACTGCCCTCTCAGGAAGTGCATTCCTGACCCCAACAGCCTCTGGATGAAAACCAATCCTCAAATCCTCATTAAACATCAAACCCTTCAGTTTAAAATGGCACTCCCTTGTTCATCGCCCTTTGACGGAAAGGAACAGCTGCTGTCTATCCACCCTGTCCATGCCCCTGATAATCTTCTCCTTCTGAAGCACGTCCCTCTCAGCCTTCTCTGCTTAAAAGTAAACTCGAGTTGATCTACTCCATCCAAGGGAGCATCCTAGTGAATCTCCACTGCACCCTCTCCAGTGCAATCACACACTTCTTGTAATGTGGCTCCCAGAATTGTACATAGTATTCCATTTGTCCAAACCAAAGTTCCATATAGCTCTTATAATCTGTGTCTCCATGAATAAAGGCTATGTTTATGGACGCTATGCTTTGTCAACTTGTGCATGAACCTGTTTAATCACATTCAGGGATATGTGGAGAAGCACCCTCTGAGCTTCTGAGTATGCTGCTATTCATTGAGTCCTTCCCTGTCTGGTTCCTTCTTCCAAAGTGCATCACCTCATATTTATCAGGGTTACATTCCATCAGCCATTGATCCACCTATTTGATCATTCCATCTGTACCTTCCTGTAATATAAGGCCTTCCTCCTCACTGCCAACCAACCAGCCAAACTTTGTTTCAAACGCAAAATGATTTATCACTCACCCCAACACCTCCATATTCATAGCTGCTTCATTTATGAATACTACAAATAATAAGGGTTAAAAACCACATAACACCATGTTATAATCCAACAGTTTTATTCGGACGCACTAGCTTTCGCAGCGCTGCTTCTTCATCACGTGATTATGCTCTTTGAAAGTTCGTGCCTCCAAATAAACTGTTGGACTTTCACCTGCAATTTTTAAATTTTACACAAGCCAGTCCAGCACTGGCATCTCGGAATCACAAATAATATGGGACACAGCACTGATCCCTGTGGTACACAACTGGATACGAGTCTCCAGACAAACAAACAGACTTCAACCAGCAGACCTTCTGTCTCCTACCACTAAGTTGATGTGGATGCAACTTGGCAAGTCACTAATGAATCCTACCTGTTCCCTGGCTATTCTGTTCCACTTGATGTACCTGTCGAATATCTGGGGATTCTCTCTAATCTTGTCCTGCCAGCAGGTTTCCATGTCGCTGTGTTAGTCAGTCCCCTTCAAATGAAGAATTGCCTTCTTATTGCGTTCTGAAATGGTCTATCATTTACCTGCCATTATGTGCCGTAAATGTAGAGTAGACAACCAGAGAAAAATCCTGTTGATTTCCACCTTGTCATTTGTTTAGTGACTTTTCTAAATTTCACTATGATCACCTCTCATTCTTCAAAACTCTAAAGAACACAGGCCGAGTTTCCACATCAAGCAATCTCGCCATCTGAGGAATTAATCTGGAAAATGTCCATTGCACATCCTCCGTGGTCAGTATATTCTTTCTCAGATTGGGTCAATACTCTATGCACAGTCTCATTAGCAAGCTGTGAAACTGCTTCAACATGACCTTCCAACTATGTTCTGATTCTCTTAAATGAAGGCGAACCTGACTTTAACTTTCCACTTCTATATATTCCTCCAATTACCATTCACATTACTTTATTTAGGAATTCACTGCATGAGTTCTTATAAAATGCCTTCTGAAAATCGAAATATGCCATTTCTCTGTTGCAATAAACAAGTTCATGTCATTCTGAAGTTTTTCAAGTATGAAGACTCTGTCAGATTCTATCAGTGTATACTGATTCTCTCCAATGTTGCTGTTAATTTCTAAATATCCAATATCTGATCCTATATAATAAATTTCATTAGTTTCCCTACAGATGTTAAGTTAATTGGTCTGCAGTTCTCCACACTATCTTTTCTTCCCTTTGCAGATGCTTGAATCCCTCCCATTCATCCAAAATGCTTGGAACACATTGACTAACTTCCAGCCTCTGCAGAATGTACAGGAAAATAAAACAGTCAGCGACAGCACAATTAATGCGTCTATTGCTGATTTATTTCTAATATTTTGATACGAAGTACAATAATCTCCACAATAATCTCTCCTCTCCCGATTATAAAATTCCACATTTGACCTCGCTTTTATTTTGTTTTCTTTGCAATACAGATTGTAGATTTATGCAGTCTTCGTGTTCTTCTTTCACAGAATCATTAAAAGTCCACAGTTTGGAAAAGGCCCTTGGGCCCAACAGGTCCACCCCGCCCCTGCGAAGAGTAACCACTCAGACCCACTTCCCTCTGATTCTACACTTTGCGATTATGCACCTAATCTACACATCCCTGAACACTTTTGGAAAATAAGCATTTCCAATTCAGCTAACCTGTAAATCCTTGGACTGGGGGAGGAAACCGAACCACCCGGAGGAAACTCACGCAGACACGGGGAGAATATGGAAACTCCACACAAACAAATTTCTGAGAATTCTCCGGTTTCCACAATGTCTAGAATTCTTCTGAGGTCACTTCCTATGGTTAATATAATCTTTAATTTATTATGTTAACCTTCATTCAGTCACTTGCCCTTTCTTCGGTGAGTCTACCTTAAAGAAACAGACATATTTTTCAGACATTGCCATATTTCTGTAGATCTCCTGGTCCTGATCAGGTGCATCCAAGAACACAGCAAGAGGCGAGAGAAGATA
>NW_025205675.1:9038-10774 GCF_004010195.1 Chiloscyllium plagiosum | reverse complement strand
TCTCCATCTTCTCTCACTCTCGATTCACCTACCTCGGTCTCTCTTTCTCCCCACCTCCCTCTGTTGCTCTCTGACTAAATTTTTGTTCCTCCTGCCCCTCCCTCCCTCTCTGACGCAGTCTGTCTCCCTGACGCGTCCCTCTCCCTCTGATCCAGAGACTGGGGAGGGGGCTAGTGGTTGGTGCTGTGGCTGCATGTGGTTGGAGGGGTGGTTGTGAGATGATAGAGAGATGTGGGAGGTGAGAGGAGGGGGACAAATGGGGTCGAGACGGAATTGCGGGAGGGAGACAGACGGCAGGAGAGAGTGAGTGCAGGGGAGGGGGAGAGGAAAGAGTGGAGGCAGGTGGAGAGAGTGGGGGAGAGGAAATGGGGAGGCCAGGTTGGAATGGGAGGGACAGAGTGAGTTAAACCCAGCTCCTGAGCTCAGGGCACGGTGCCCTCCACTTCCCTGAGGACCAGGACTTCGGGCTGAGTCGGTCTCTCTCCAGCTCAGCTTCTCCAACACAAAGACACACAACAACATCGGTCACTCTCCTGCTCGGCACGCTTTAATGAACATTTGTATTGGTTACAAATGGAAGTGATGGATACAGTCAGTGGGATGGTGCCTTTTCTCACCGGCCCCTGAGTTGTGAGACACAATGAAATGTGTCCCTGTAACCCCCCTGGGGGATAACGATGGACAAACCAGCGCTACCCTCAGTCTGTTACCATAGCGGCAGGCTCCTCCATCGCTGAAACACTGAACTGAAATGAGAAAATCCCGGATGGATTGATTAATGAGGGAATTTGATGGATGGATGGATTTGGGTGAAGGGATATTTCAGCACATTCTTCAGCTGCTGCCTGAACTTAGTCTGGGTCACGGCATAAATCGCGGTGTTTGTGCAGCAACTGAGGAGCTGCAGCATGAAGCCCAATTCCCGCACAAAGTAATGGAGATACACAGACTGATACCCAATCGACCACATCCGGTACCATATAGAATACAGCATGATCGTTGACCACAACAGGATGCAATTGGCCGAGAACACAAACAGTAAAACGATGGATTTTTTTCGGTTTCTCATTTCTGTGTCAGACTGAGCGTCCCCATTGGTGTGAGCGCGGAGTCTCCTGCGGGCTCTGCTGGTCACTACAATGTGTCTGACGGTGAGAACATTGAGCAGCAGAATCAGGAGAAATGGGACACACGGGGTTAGAATGTGGTGGATGAACTCGATTGTGACCCAGACAGTGGAGGATACAACAGCGTCTGTTACACCACAAAACCAGGGGGCGTTCCCCAGCTTATACCGAGCCGTGAGCATAAAATACCAGAAAATGTTCTTTAAACAGCTCAGCACAGTCACTGCTCCCAGAACCACAGCCGCCGTTTTCTCACTGCAATATTTACTTTTCAGCTTCTGGCAACAAATGGCCACAAACCGATCAAAGGTGAAAGTGACGGTGAACCAGACAGAGCAGTCAGTGGCTGCATAAACCAGGACAGCGTGGATATTACACACGGGGAATGAGTACAGGAAATAAAACTGTTCCCGATAAACAATGGGAATGTGTCTCAGGATCAGGCCGAGGATAATGACCAGGAGACCCGCCGCTGCCATGGCCCCCAGGTAACGTCTGACACATGGAGAAATCCACAATCTTTATAAAGCACGACATAGATGGTCACTACGTTAACTGTGAGGAAGGAAAACAAAACCGTTATCCATCAGCCTGGAGGCAAAGGGAACC
>NW_025205675.1:6225-8382 GCF_004010195.1 Chiloscyllium plagiosum | reverse complement strand
CACATTCTCAATCCAACGCACAGAACCAGCCCAGAAACCATCAACCCAGAGGAGATATCTGTTCAGCGTGGAACACTGTGTAGACCAGGCCAGTGTACTGGTCAGTACAACCCAGCAATCTGTCCAGATTCATCCATTACACTGGTCAATGCAATCCAGCGATCTGTCCAGAGTGGAGTACTGTGCAGACTACAGCAGTGCATTGATCTATAAACCCGGACTAGATATCTGTCCAGCACTGTGAGCTGTGCAGACCACATCAGTGCATTGATCTATCAACCGGGACTAGATATCTGTCCAGCACTGGGAGCTGTGCAGACCACAACAGGGCACTAATGTGTGAACCTGAAACAAATATCCATCCAGCATGGAGAGCTGCACAGACCACATCATTGCATTATCTATAAACCTCAACCAGAATGACTGACCAGCACAGCGATCTGTGCAGTGATCACCCGTGCATTAATCTGTATCCCAGGATCAGTTACCCTCCAAGTGAGTAGGACTGTGTACACCACCCCAATGCAGTGATCTGCAACCCAGGAGCAGTTACCCTCCCAGCAGGTAGGACTGTGTACACAATCCCAGTGCATTGACCTGTAACCCAGGAGCAGCTACCCTCCCAGCATGTAGGATGTTGTAACCAACCCCAGTGCATTGATCTGTAAACCAGGACCAGTTACCCTTGCAGCATGTAGGACTGTGTACCCTACCCCAGTGCATTGATCTGTAATCCAGGAGCAGTTACCCTCCCAGCATGTAGGATGTTGTACCCAACCCCAGTGCATTGATCTGTAAACCAGGAGCAGTTACCCTCGCAGCATGTAGGACTGTGTACACCACTCGAGTGCATTGATCTGCAACCCAGGAGCACTTACATTCTCAGCATGTAAGACTGTGTACATCACCCCATTGCATTGATCTGTAAACCAGGAGCAGTTAGCCTCCCAGCATGTAGGACGTTGCACCCGACCACAGTACAATTATCACTAAACCTGGAGCAGTTACCCTCGCAGCATGTAAGACAATGTAGCCTACCCCAGTGCATTGATCTGGAAACCAGGAGCAGTTACACTCCCAGCGTGTAGGACTGTGTACACCACCCCACTGCATTAGTCTATAAACCAGGAGCAATTACACTCCCAGCATGTAGGACTGTGTACACCACCACAGTGCATTGATCTGTAAACTAGGAACAGTTACACTCCCAGAATGTAGGACTGTGTACCCCACCCCAGAGCATTAGTCTGTAAACCAGGAACAGTTACACTCACAGCATGTCGGACTGTGTACACCACCCCAGTGCATTGATCTGTAAACTAGGAGCAGTTACCCTCCCAGCATGTAGGACTGTGTACCCCAACCCAGTGCATTGATCTGTAAACCAGGAGGGGTTACCCTCCCAGCTGGTAGGACTGTGTACACCACCCCAGTGCATTGATCTGTAACCCAGGAGCAGTTATCCTCCCAGCATGTAGGACTGTGTACCCCACCCCAGTGCATTGATCTGTAAACCAGGAGCAGTTACCCTCCCAGCATGTAGGACTGGGTACATCACCCCAGTGCATTGCTCAGTAACACTGTGTTAGATCACTGCCCAGTGTGGGGAAACTTGCAGCCCGGGCTGGAAGTGACAAGATGTGCAGCTCCTATCCATTTACAGCTCCATTTCTCCATTGTTGCCCTGACAAGGGGGTGCTCTGGATGTAAACATCACTGCCAGAGAGAGATGGCGGGGGAATCAGTTTAAATCTCACCACATGCGAGGGGTTTGGGAAATAGACAGAGAGGGGGAGACTGAGAGACAGTGTCCTGGAAAGATGTGATCCCAGGTTTCAGAATGCTGAAAAGTAGACACTTCGATAACATCCTGTAACATGAGCCTGTCTTCCCAGGAAAGATCGGTAAAAATGATATCGATGTGAGGTCAGATGATGGAGAGTTTTGGATGAGCATTTGTTCTACAACTTTGTAAATGGAGTCCTTCATGGCTGGAGGTACACACCATCAACCAGATGCCCCTGGATATTCCGTGATCCCTGACACTGATGTCATCTTTAAAAGCCCAATGGGCAACGATTGAGCTTTCTCTGTTTGGAGCTACCCTGCACAGTTTACCCCGAGCATGGCAGATAAGGGACAATTACACCACGGTTT
>NW_025205675.1:1826-4169 GCF_004010195.1 Chiloscyllium plagiosum | reverse complement strand
TTGTAACTGTCCCTGCTTTCACCACTTCCTCTGGAAGTTCATTCCACACACATGCCAGCTTCTGTCGAACATAATTACCTCTCATGACTTTTGTAAATCTTTTTTCCTCGCACCTTAAAAATCCCTCAGTTTTGAATCCCCAGCTCTAGAGAAAAGACATCAGCCCTTCAGCTTCCATGTAACCCTCATTATTTTATAAACCTCTGTAAAGTTACTGCTTAATCTCATATTCTTCAGTGAAAAAAAGTCCCAGCCGATCCAGCCTTTCCTTATAGCTCACTCCCTCCTTTCCCAGCAACATCTAGTTTAATCTCTTCTGAACCCTCTCCAGCTTAATAATATCAACGTCAGTAATATCATTTCTTCAGTGAAAAAAAGTCCCAGCCGATCCAGCCTTTCCTTATAGCTCACTCCCTCCTTTCCCAGCAACATCTAGTTTAATCTCTTCTGAACCCTCTCCAGCTTAATAATATCAACGTCAGTAATATCAAAGTGAATAGTCAAGTTATTTTCTAAGGGTATGGGGAGTCCAAAACTAGAGGACAGAGGCTTAAGGTGAGAGGGGAAGCATTTAAAAGTGACCTAAGGGGCAGCTTTTTCACCCAGAGGGTGGTGTGCCGATGGAAATGAGCAGGCAGGGTGACCAGACTGGACACAGTATTCCAGAATAGGTCTCACCAATGTCCTGTACAACCACAACATGACATCCCAATTCCGATACTCAAAGGTCTGTCCTATGAAGATATGTGTGTTAAACACCTTCTTAACCACACTATCTATATGAGATGCAAATTTCAAAGAATTATACCCGACGGCCTAGGTTTCTGTACTACAGCACTGCCAAAGACTCTACTTTTAATTGTATAGGTCCTGCTGTTGTTTGATTTACCAAACCCAATACCTCGCAATAATCCAAACTAAACTCCATCAGCCACCCCTCAGCCCAGTGACTGATATTACTGTCACCTCCCCCTCCCCATTCAGTTTTAAAACCCCCATCCCTCTCCAGGATGCCTACACACTCCGGCCTTGATTTTCACAAAGACCCTGAGCTTGGGTTGCCTTGTATGGTTAGGGGGAGGAGGGACAGATTGCAGACACAGTCAGTGGGGAGGAGAGGCTGGGCAGTAATCAGCGGCCTGGTGTCATTTCATGGTTTTAGGAAATGGGGGGTCGCACATGAGAGTTGGGTAAGAGTGATCGGTGTTTTGGGGTCAGACGTTAAGGTCTTCGTTCATCTCTGGTGTTCAGTAATAAATATCTATTTGAGACCCTTCATTGGGCAGAGTATGGCTGCAGGATTTCTTTCCTTAATATTGCAGACTACAGATAATAGCAATTAAAGATATTTATAGTTAATTTCGATGGCACAGCACGTACACTCAATATCCTACAGTTGAGACAAATATCTTGCATTTGTTTAATAATACAAAGCGTGTTCTAATTCAGTAATGGTAACCTGATTATAATAAATCCATACCAAGTTGAAAGTGGGCACTAAAATATGACGCAAAATCTGGGGATGGTAGTGTGGTGGGTAGTGTCCCTGTCTCTGAGCCAGAGCTCTGGATTTGATTCCAATACCTGAACTTGTATGCTAGTGTTCCTAGCTCTGGGCTAGAAGGCCTGGATTCAAGTCCTGCCTGTTGCAGAGGTATGTCCCAGCATGTCAGGACAGTCTGATGAACAAACACACAGGAGAATACTGTTACAGCTTTATGGGTATTGCTGAATGATGCTAGTATCTCTACCTCCGGGCACAAAGGTCCAGGCGCAAAGCCAATAGAAGTGTCTCAGGATACATCTGAACAAACTGATTAAAATGGATTTAGAATTGTGACTTGATGGAGAAGGAAGAGGTGTCAGTATTGCATTACAGAATTTAGGCCCAGGATGACTGAAAGTACAGCCATTCGTGTTGATTGGGGTCACATTTCGCAGCAGTAAAGGTTTATAAAATCAAAATGGCCATGGATAAGGTGAGTAGTCAGGGGTTTTTCCCCAGGTTAGGGGCGTCCAAAACTAGAGGCCATTGGTGGAAAGTGAGAGGGCAAAGGTTTTGAGGAGGCATAGAGGGCTCCATTTCACACAGAGGGTGGTGTGCGTATGGAATGAGCTGCCAAAGGAAGTGATGGAGACTAGGACACCTACAGCATCTGGGTACTGATAGACCTGGCGAGATTTTCTACCAATTTCTGTATTTGTTTAAAAAATGCATTCAGTTTAACACAGGTATTCTGAATAAATTAAACATTTTTATCTTTTTACTGACGCAGGGACATATAAACATATTTCAAATTGACCGAGACCATTTTCTGCGAAGTGTATGGCTCTGTATATGAC
>NW_025205675.1:0-1029 GCF_004010195.1 Chiloscyllium plagiosum | reverse complement strand
TGTGTTAGTGTTTTTAGAAAGGGAAATATTGATTGTATATTTGCAATACCCAAACAGTTTGCCATTCATCTTTCCATCATAGTTTGAGTAACATTGCTCCGGATCATAAACGTGTTGTTTTAGCAGATTAAAGAAACTAGCCTGACTTGTTCCTAAAACTGACCCTGACCCAGTCTGAGACCAATATCATCGGCCATCTCACCAACCTGGTTACATTTAACATTTATTGTGAGCAGTGGAGGAGTAGGACGAGAAAAGGAAACAGTGACCCAAAAAGCCGGGGAACTATAGACCGGTGAGCCTGATGTCAGTTGTGCGTAAGTTGTTGGAGGGGATTCTGAGGGACACGATTTACATACATTTGGAAGGCAAGGGTTGATTGGAGTAGACAACGTAGCTTTCTGCATGGGAAATCATGTCTCATTAATTTGGTTGAGTTTTTTGAAGAGGTGACAAAGAAGATTGATGAAGGCAGTTTGGTAGACATTGTCTATGGACTTCAGCAAGGTGTTCATTTAAAGAACAAAGACCAAAGAAAATTTACAGCCCAGGAACAGGCCCTTTGCGCTCCAAGCGTGAGCCGATCCAAACGTACTGTCTAAATCTGTCGGTCAATTCCTTAGTATCTGTATCCCTCTGCTCCCCACCTACTCATACATCTCTCCAAACGCATCTTAAATGAATCTATCGTGCCTGCCTCCACCACATCTGCTGGAAAAGCGTTCCAATCGCCCACCACCTTCGAGGTGAAGTACTTACCGCGTGTATCCCGCTTAAACCGTCCACCGCTCACTTTGAAAGCACGACCTCTCTTTATTGAATCCTTCACCCTGGGAAAAGGCTTGTCTCTAACCACCCTGTCTATACACTTCGTGATTTTGCAAACCTCAACCAGGACCCCCTCAATCTCCTTTTGTTCTAGGGAAAATAAACCGAACCTACTCAGCCTCTCTTCATAGCTAGTATTTCATTCCGATTGGTAGACAGATTAGTAAATTTTAGTCACGTGGGATACAGAGGAAGCTAGTC
>NW_025205674.1:9366-10774 GCF_004010195.1 Chiloscyllium plagiosum | reverse complement strand
TGGACAAATATATGAATGGGAAAGGTTCAGAGGTATATTGGCCAAGTGCAAGCAGATGAAACTAGTTTAGTTTAGAAAACCTGTCAGCATGGACAAGTTGGACCAAAGGGTCTGTTTGAGCGATATGACTGTATGAATCTCGAAAGCGAGGAAAAAGGAAGAAAAGCTATTATGTAAACAAATTGGCAAGAAATATAAAAAACAGGTGGCACGAGCTGTTCCGTGTATATAAAGAAAGTCGGTAGAAATGAAGTCAGGAAAGTAGATTGAGGACGTTTGGACGGTGTGCCTGGAGGGAACAGACAGATAATTTACACCAGAATTTTACACTATTCTTCACGGGGAAGGCACTGTAAGTATTTCAATGATACAAACAAAATGGTCATAGGAGGGAAGTTCTTGAACAGCCTCTAACAAAAGGAACAAGGTTTTTTTTTTAATAAACAGATAAGACTAATGGTAGACAGGTCAGTACTAATTCATAGTTGTATTTAAAAGCAGCGGTTACACAATTACTGGTGGTACTGAGGGGAAAAAAATCTATAACTCTCTGGATTGCAGGAATGAACCAGCGATTCTAGATACCCTCCAATGTGGCGCCTGTCTTCAAGAAAATAGCGAGACTGAAAGCAGGGACCATTTAGCCTCACCATTATTGCTAGGAATCTGTGAGAGTCTGTTATTAAGGAAAGGACTGCAGGGCATTTAGAAAAGCTAAACATGGAGTCAGCATGGTTTTGTGAAAGGGGGTCTATAATTTCCCTGTACAATCATTCAAATCTTTTTGTGGAGATCCCTGAGAATGTAACAAGTGGACTTGATAAAAGGGAGCTGGTAGTCACGATGCTTTCCAGAGGGTTTCCAAAAGGTATCACATTATTGGAGCTCGTAGTATGCCGCTTAATATATTAGCATGGGATGACGGTTGGTTAACACAGAGAAATCGGAGAGTCATGGTTAATGGATCTTCCTGATAAAAAGTATCTGCTGGAGTATCACAAATATCAGTGCAATGGCACGATTTATTTACAATCTATACTGATAGCCTGACGGCAAGAGCTGAGTGCATTATACATCCGAGTTTGAGGATGACACTGAGAACTAAAAGGCAGGCTATTATTTAATGGAAAGGACTCACACAAAAAGAACAGTGCAAAGGGATGGGATTGTTCTTGTGTTTGAAACATAACGACAGCATGCTGATGCAGCAAGTATCTTGGTTGGTTCGTTATGCGGATTCCTGGGATGAAAGGGTTGAATTATTGAGTACATCTAAAAGGATGAGGCGATTATTCATTGTGGTTGAAATGAATGAGGGTGATATTACTGAAATGCACAAGATACAGAGGGGGCTTGACAATGTAGATTTTGAGAATTTGGATCCATTCCAGGGCAGAGTGTCGAACTC
>NW_025205674.1:5458-9121 GCF_004010195.1 Chiloscyllium plagiosum | reverse complement strand
CACTTTGACACTACTCCAACAGTAAATACGGTTGTGGCTCATTTCATTGTGGTCCCAGTTGCACTTTTCTCTCCCTGCACCATTTTTCCTGATTCACCTGTCTATGGACTACCTGACGAACCCAGCCTCGGTATAATATAAAGATTCCGCCATCCAAAACTTCTGGGAAAGAGAATTCCCACTTGAGTGAAATCCCACTTTGTGAATTTCTCCTCATTCCTTTTTTGACAGAGTTTGGAGGGTGTCACTGTTTCCTTTTCTCGTCCAACTCCTTCACTGCTCACAACAAATCTTAAATATCACCTGTTTGGTGATATGAAAAGACTCAAAAGACTCAGATTGGGTCAGGTTCAGTGGTAGGAACAAGTCAGGCAGATTTCTTTAGTCGGCCACAAGTAATTAACAGAACTAACAGAGCAGCATGGTGGATCTGAGGGTAGCGCTGCTGCCTCACATCACCAAGGAGCTGGGTGCAATTCCATCCTTGGGCGACCCTCTATGTGGAGTTTGAACATTCTTCCTGTGTCTGTGTTCGTTTCCTCCGAGTGCTCCAGTTTCCTGCCACAGTCCAAAAATGTGTATCTTAGAGTGGATTGGCCATGCTAGGTTGCCCATAGTTACCAGCGATATGTAGATTAAGTGGATTAGTCATGCGAAATGCAGGATTACATGGATAGGTAGGGGTCAGGACTGGGTGGGATGCTATTCGGTTTGTCTGTGTGGATTTGATGGGCAGAATGTCGTGCTTCCACACTGTCGAGGTTGTATAACAATGGCAACAAATTTGGACCATTAAACTACCTAGTGGGTATCTACCTGATCCACTCTGCTGGAGGTCTTGTATGTTTCAATGAGATCATCTCTCTATGTATAACCTGTTAAACTCTCCATAATATAAGGCTTTCATCCCTGGAATACATGGGTGAAACATCTCTGAACTGCTTCCAATGTAATTATATCCTTGTTGGAAGGTTTGTGAAGGTTCATTGCTCAGGTTGAGGTTTAGGGTGCAGGTTTGCTCGCTGAGCTGTAGGTTTGATATCCAGACATTTCATTACCTGGCTAGGTAACATCATCAGAGGTGACCTCCAAGTGAAGTGAAGCTGTTGTCTCCTGCTTTCTATTTATATTTTTGTCCTGGATGGGGTTCCTGGGGTTTGTGATGATGTCATTTCCTGCTCATTTTCTGAGGGGTTGATACATGGTATCGAGATCTATGTGTTTGTTTATGGCGTTGTTATTGGACTGCCAGGCCTCTAGGAATTCTCTGGCATGTCTTTGCTTCTCCTGTCTCAGGCTAGATGTGTTATCCCAGTCGAACTGGTGGTTTATTCATCCGTGTGTCGGTCTACGAGGGAGAGAGGGTTGTGTATTTTTGTAGGCTTGCTGGTGATCATGTATCCTGGTGGCTAACTTTCTTCCTGTTTGTCCTACGTAGTGTTTGTGGCGGTCCTTGCATGGAATTTTGTAGATGACGTTGGTTTTGTCCATGGGTTGTACTGGGACTTTTAAGTTTGTTAGTTTTTGTTTGAGAGTGTTGGTGGGATTGTGTGCTACGAGGATTCCGAGGGGTCTTAGTAGTCTGGCTGTCATTTCTGAAACTTCTTTGATATATGGTAATGTGGTCAGGGTCTCTGGCTGTGTTTGGTCTGCTTGTCGTGGTTTGTTCTTGAGGAATCGGCGCACTGTATATTTTGAGTATCCGTTCATCTTGAATACGTTGTAAAGGTGGTTCTCCTCTGTTTTCCAAAGTTCGACTGTGCTGCAGTGTGTGGTAGCTCGTTGCAATAGTGTTCTGATACAGCTTCGTTTGTGTGTGTTGGGATGGTTGCTGGTTTAGTTAAGTATTTCGTCAGTGTTTGTCAGTTTTCTGTATATGCAGGTTTATAGTTCTCAGTTGTCCACAGTCGATAATCTAGAAAACATTTTAAAATGCAAACAGTAATAGAACAGAGTTCGAAAGGACCATGGGGCCGCTCTGTCATGAGAGAGAGAACACTCGTGGTGGTTTTCCCTGAGAGTTACTACATCTCAGGTGATGGGGTGTGGTTAAGAGAGCGTCCCCTTCATGGTAACCTCTGTCAGTGCAGGGAATTGAACTGCCAGTGATTTTCACACCCACAGTACCCCTTGTCATGCCACAATGGATGTATGGAGCTGTAAATGGATGGGAACTACACATCCTGTCACTTCCAGCATGGGCTGCAATTTTCCCCACGCTGGGCAGTGATCTAACACAGTGTTACTGAGAAATGCAGTGGGGTGGTGTACACAGTCCTACATGCTGGGAGGGTAACTGCTCCTGGTTTACAGATCAATGCACTGGGGTTGTGTGCATAGCTCTACATGCTGGGAAGGTAATTGCTACTGGTTTGCAGATCAATGCAGTGGGGTGGTGTACACAGCTCTACATGCTGGGAGGGTAACTGCTCCAGGTTTACAGATCTATTCACTGGACAGCTACACACACTGAACAGAAACCCTGTCACATTTATAAAGCAAGACACTGGTGTGGGCTGCAGACAGACTGATTCACCTGGATTACTGAATCAATGCACTGGTGTGGTCTGTGCTGGTCCCCATGCTGGACAGATAGCTAATGGCCTGGTGAGACCTGCGCAGTCTTCCATCCTTGGACAGATTGCTGGTTTGTCTGAGCCTGGTCTGCACAGTATTCCACCCTGGAGAGATTGCTGTGTTGTAATGAGTCTGGTCTGCACAATTCTCCATCCTGGACACATTGCTATTTTATTCTGAGCCTGGTCTGCACAGTGCCCCATGCTGAACAGATATTTCATCTGGGCGTATAAGTTTCTGGGCTGGATCTGTGAGATGGATTAAGTGTCCGAATTAATTCCTGATCGAGCTATCACTCCTTTAGCTCAACACATTCCGCTGTCAAACCCTGTATTTCTGTAACATGTTGTCCATGAAATAATTATCCAAATAAAACGTGAATATCTGTCCTTCTTGCGATGCAAACGCGCAGAAACACCTGAAAATATATGATGAAGGCAGTCGCAACCAAAAGGATTTCTTGTTTTAAAGGTAAATGTGAGGTGCACTGTTTCAGATGCATTTTGCTTGCTTAAAATGTTCGACAAGAAGCAAAATACAATATATTCAAACACAGTAGACAAAATACAACAAAAAACTTAATTCTATTGGACAAGATAACATAATAATTGATTATTTAAATATTACACAGTAACTACTCCAATATGGTAACATCCTTGAGACATACCCTTGTCATAAAACAAATTCAGGGATCAGATTGGCTCACATGCAGTTCTCCAATCCAGGAGGAAAGAACAACAAAAGTAAATTCTGAGAGAAATCTCAGAGAGAGTGTGTGGCAGCCTGGAGAGGTTTCCTGCCTTCCAACCCTGCTGAGACCCAAGACATAACTGGCAAAAGGTAAAATTAAGAATCCTGCTTCTGTGACAGCTTGACCATCACTCTACAGGACCCGGCTGTGGTTGCAAGGACAAAAAGGAATGGACGGTATCTGCGCAGTCTATGCCACTGTAGGAGCCTCTCAAAAATGCCTAACCCCACCTAAGCAGTTAAATGATGGCAAGATAAATATCAAAGTTCAACATAAATAAAAAAATGAAAGGATGTAACAGGTCTGGTGGTCAGATACAGACGGCCTCGGAAGCC
>NW_025205674.1:0-3483 GCF_004010195.1 Chiloscyllium plagiosum | reverse complement strand
CTTGACAAATGGCCTCACAGTCAAGGGCAATTAGGATAGACAACACATGCTGCCCTTGCCAGTGATGCTGACATACCATGAAACAACAACATTAAAGGTGAAATAAACCAAAGAACTGTGGATAATGGAGATCTGAAATAAAATTCTCCAGTATCCGCAAGTGTTGGAGAATCTCAACATGCATGACAGCCTCTGTCAGGAGAAAAACATAACTTTTTGAGTTCAGTGATTCTATCAAAACTCAATGCAACTGGGAAATAATATTATTATATCAGGGATGGTTGGAAGGGTGAGTGGGAGGTTTGTGTTGAATGGATAAAGAAATGTCCAGCAAAAGAGAGAGAGAGAAAGGAAAAGCAAACAAAAGGATTACTAATGATGAACTTGAAGGAAAATAGAATGGGAGGTTATTCTAACATTCCTGCCTTTCCCATATTCTCGAATATCACGTCCATTGAGGTATGTACCTGGTTAAAGTGAATTCTGTTCCCTCTGTCTCTCTTCTCTGAGTGTGATGATCTACTCCATTGGCAATAATGGTGTTGCCCGTCTAGTTGCTGAGATACAGGGAAAGGTAATGTTACAGTGTCAACTGCTTCTTTCGATAGAGGAATTGTTACTGCGGGACTGTGCAGAGATGTAACGGTTTTCTCAGCCAGGAACAGAAACTGCCGAGATGAAGGAATTTTCAACACTGAATGGGTGCAGCATGCGTGTGGGGATTTGACTTGCTGCTGTCATTAGAAATTCAGTGGAGTTTCTGTGAATGGTGTTCTCAGGTTTGTTTTGTCAGGTGCTGAATTCAGTCCGGGAGACAGAGGGTCTGGTGACCCTACTCTGGATACTACATTTACAGAGTGTCTGGGTCCATGATAAGCAATTGGAGCAGAGACTACAAAGAAGGGAAGCTCTGTAAACAGGGAAGAGCAAGGAACTGAACTTTCCTCTCTGGCATTTCCAGAAACATTTGTCTAAGCTGCAACCATTCATGTGTAAAATGTGAAACCATCTTGTTTCAAAAATGAAGTGCTCACTGAGCTGTATCCTCTCTTTCGGTATAACCTATCGTCTCTCACCAGGGACAGGACTGTGCAGACTCTCACCGTGGAGTGAACTGTTTCAATTCTGAAACATTCCAGGCAGGCATGTGTAATATATCCACCATACCTGAAGTGTCGTTCTCCGATGTTACACGAGCTGACCGAAGCCACCTGCCTGCTAAGAGGAATGCATTGGTTCCATCTCCACAGCGAAAGGTACAGAAATAACTTTCAGAAATATGAAGATACAAAGTGACTTGTAAAAATGAGGAACTGCAGAAAATTAGAATTAATGAAGAGTATTTTTTGGAAATCTAATTGAATTGAAGTTTCATAGGTTGCTGCATCTGATGAGCTACATCCCAGAGTATTGAGGAGGTGAGAACAGAGCCAGTGAAATTATTATTCTTCAAAGCTGATTAGTTTCTATAAAGGATGCTGCAGACTGGAAAGTAGCTATTGTCAACCTAAACATTTAAAGCAGGATGGAGAGACAAAACAGAAAACTAAATAGCTTGATGTCAGCGGTCAGAAAAACTTTGAAACATTTTATAAGGAACGTGTCAACTGGGCACTTGGAGAACAATGATATAATTTGGTAGAGTCAGCCTAGATTCAGGAAAGAGAAATGATCTTTGATAAACCTGCTGGGGTTTGTTGAGATTGTCCATTGTGTCATCGAAATTGAGAATCAATGGGAGTGAAGTATTTGAATTTTCAGCACATTCTTGACATTGTTGAAAACAGTTGAGTGGGGAATGTTAGACTCCATGGGTAGGTAGGTGTGGAATATATACCATATGGATTAAAAATTGGGTAATGGAGATATGAGAAAGGTAGTGTTTTTGGCTGGACTAAAGGCTTGTTGGGTATCAGATGGATCAGTGTTTGGGCAAAGCTGTTCACAAGGTACAAAAATGATCAGATGGGAACAACAAATATCTTCATGTCCATTTATGTTTATTAAATGATGAGACATTGGGAAAAGGTGTTGTTGAAAATGACCTGGATCTCCTTGATCTTAAGTCATAAACAAATTCATACGAGGCAGAAAGTAAATGATATGTGGCTCTTCATGCAACGCGATTGAAGTACCAGAGTTATATATTTCTTAATGGTAGTGTTTTGATGATAGAGTATTTGTTGCATTGTGTACAGATTTGGCCTGCTTTATAAATAATGATCTCCATGTCACCGAGACAGTGCAAAGGAATTTTATCAGACTAAACCCTGGCATGATGGTACCATGTGGAGAGAGTGCAGGAACTGTATGTTTACTCCGTAGCGCTACGAGAGAAAAAGAAGCTGAAACTTGATGGTTACGGACGGACATTGATTATGTCTCAATCAGCTGAATAAGGTGAAAATTCCATACTTTTCAGAGGATGTTGGATTCCCGCTAGTTTACATGCATTTGCGGACATGCCCCCACGTCGATTGATAGAGAGGTACATGCTCTGAACGAACTCTGGACACTTGAATACACAAGTGTGACATTGCATTGAATGTCACTTTGCACACAAACCTGTCAGCAGCCACAGTAACTTCATTTTGAAACAGTTAGTCATTTCCCACTAGCTTCTCACATCCATGGAGACCATGGGTCTGCCTTCTCGGAGATTGAAGATAACTTGGAGACTGATTTAAAAAAGGGTTGGCTTTATTCCGACTGCCAGAAAACCATGTTAAAGTAACACTTACGTACTATGAGTAATTAAGCCATGTGGATCAATTTGAAGCAGTCTATCTGTGCAGCCCCTGCTCTATTTGTTTGCAATGTTAAAACATTTCTGACACTTTCCTGTTCCTCTGTTAGTGACTTGAGAAGCTGAATGACCTCTTCCTGTTCCTTCGTAAGTGACTCCGTGCGTGAAATTGTCTCTTTCTGATCCCATGTAAGTGACATGTGGGAGTGAGCAGATTCCTTCTTTTCCTGTATACTTGGCAGGAGGAACTGAATGGGCTATCCCTCTTGTGCCCAGTAGTTTTGTTGGGCTGAATGACTTGCCCACATTCGTGTGAAACCACATTGCAGTGCTGAATGTGCTTCTTCTTTTACTGTGGAAATGTACAGTGCTGTTACATAAATGTAACCCAGACGTTAACAGCACTATCTTGAATGTTGTCCAGGCCAAGTTACACATGGACACAGATTGCTTCAAGAGCTGAAGAGGGACAACTTGTTCGAACATCATGTAAACTTCAGTGAATATTCCATTTTCTGGTCAGTCTGGACTCAATGTGCTGAATGACCTCCTTCCACATTGCAGGAATTCCCCGCTGACAAACAGGAGATGCCTGGGCTGAGGGAGCTATCCTGAAGTTTTCCAGCAGAAATGCCCCACGGCTGAGATGATTGATGCCGACTGATGGTAAACATCTCCCTTGTGTTGTGAATGACTCCAAACTTTCGAGAGGTCACAATTAATTCTCATTAAGTGTA
>NW_025205673.1:0-10773 GCF_004010195.1 Chiloscyllium plagiosum | reverse complement strand
GAAATACCTTTGTACATGTAATATCATGTCTCATCAACTTGACTGAGTTTTTTGAAGAAGTATCAAAGAGGATTGATGAGGCAGAACAGTGGATGTGATCTATATGAACTTCAAGAAGGTGTTCAAACTGGTTTGCCATGGTAGACAAATTCGTACGGTTAGATGCCATTGAACTCAGGGAGATCCAGCTATTTGGATACAGAACTGCCTTGTAGGTGGAACACAGACGGTAGTGGTTTTTGGTCGCTTTTCAGACAGGAGACCTGTGAGCAGTGGTGCGCCACTGGAATTGGTGTCCGATCCACAGCCTTTTGTCATTGATATAAATGATTTGGATGTGACCATTTACTTCTAGTTAGTAAGTTTGCAGATGACACCAAATTTAAAGTGGGGGTTGACAGGGAAGAAGATTACCTCAGTATACAATGGAATCTTCATCAGATGGCCCAAAGATCCGAGGAGTAGCAGTCAGAGTATAATTTGGATGAATGTGAGGCGCTGCACTTTGAAAGGCTAATCGGAGCAGGACACACACAGTTAATGGTAAGGTCCTGGACGTTGTTGCTGAACAAGGAGACCTTGGAGAGCAAGTTCGTAGATCCTTGAAAATGATTCATGAGAGAGAGAGAGAGTTGGTGAAGATGATGTTTCCTTTCTTGATCAGAACACTGAGTACAGGAGTTGGGAGATCATGCTGTGGCTGTGCAGGACATTGGATAGGCCATGCTTAGAATATTGTGTGCAATTCTACTCTCCATCCAAGGATGTTGGCAAATTTATAAAGGTTCAGAAAAGATGTTGCCAGGGTTGGAATATTTGAAGCATAGGGGCAGGCTGAATATACTGGGGCTGTTTTCCCTGGAGCATCGGATGTTGAGGTGTAACCTTTCTGAAATCATGAGGGACATGGATAGGATAAATAGAGAGGATCATTTCCTTGTTATGGGGAAGTCCAGAACTAGAGGGGATAGATTTACAGTGAGAGGGGATAAATTTAAAAGGAACTGAAGGGCCAACTATTTCACACAGAACATTGTATGTCGATGGATGAATAACCAGAAGATGTGATGGTGGCTGGAGCAAGAACAAAATTTAAAAGGTATCTAGATGAGTAGATAAATATAAAAGGTTGAGAAGGTAATGGTGGTAAATAAGACTGGATTAATTTAGAATATGTGTTCTGCATGAACGATTTGGACTCAACTGTCTGTTTCCGTGCTATATTTCTCCATGTGTCTCACCATGACCGGTATGCTAAGAGCAGTCGAAAAAACGATCTATAGTAGATCAATATCAACAAGATAAATCTCACTTCATTTTTTGAAATGAATCCCTGACTTTTGGTTGCAATAATAGGATTTTGTTTGCAGTGAGAAATCTGAGATGACGTTTTGAGTCCAGTGACCCATGTTCAGATGGAAATGTTCTGATGAAGCATGATTCCATTCAACCTGTTTCTCTCTCCACAGATTCTGCCATACTTGTTGGGTAATACCAGTTATTTCAGATTCTGTTTCATGCTTTCAGCATTCAAAGCGATCATTTATTTCATTAAAATGCGTCACCTCCCAACCTGCCTCCCAGAAATAATTCTTAGAATCAAAGAACCAGACTGTAAAGGAGAGGGCCTTCATTCCATTCAGTTCGTGCCATCAAAGGTACATGAAATCTACTCTCATCCCAGCTTCCAGCACTACAATCATAGTCTCGAATATTATGATGCTTCACGCGTTCATCCAGGTAGCTTATAAAGTTTGTGACATTTCCTGCTTCCACAACTTTCCCAGGCACTGAATTAGCAGACACTCACCACTCCCTGGGTGAAAGTCTCTTCCTCAGATCCCCTGAACATCTTCCCTTTCACCTTAAAGATATGCCCCCTGCCATCTGACAATTTCCTGCCCACATTTAATACAACACAGGAGTGAACAGCTTCGAAATGGTTCAGGCCATTGGACCTTTCATGTTCAAACTCGACTTCTGAACCCTCCCAACTACCCCAGTTATGTTCGAAGATCTTATATTCCTATCTGTGCCGACGTGGAGAAGTTTGATCATTAATTTCAAATTAACATTTTACTTCCTGTCTCTTTCAGTTAATTTCTTGGTGATTTTGGTCCTCACACGAGGAAAGTGTGGCCTCTCGAACTGCACAACGCGCTGTCTGTTGGCTATGGCAACGTCAGATCTACTGTTCATTCTCACTGACATCATATTGTGGAAACTCAAATTCTTTGACATGCCAACGTGTTTCCTGGAGCTCACCTCTGTGCCATCCTATCTATACTATGGCTCATGCAGCCACAGACTGTTCTGTCTGGTTCACTGTCCTTTTCTCTTTTGATCGTTTTGTGGCCATTTGCTGCCTGAAAATGAAGAGAAAATATTGGACAGAGAAAGCCTTGGTTGTGGCTATGGCTGCAACTGACATTCTGCTCTGTTCAAAAAACATTCCCTTCTATTTTCATTTGGAACCTTCGGGTATGATTAACAATCTTCTGTGGTACTGCCGAATAAAGTCAAGTTTTTTTACTGATCCCAGGTGGCTGGGATTTAGGTGGCTTGATATAATTTTAACCCCTTTCATCCCATTCGTGTTAATTCTGTTGATGAACACTCTCACTGTCAGGCACATTTTAGTGGCCATTCGAGTCCACAAGAGCCTGAGGGGTCTGAGAAATGGGAGAATCACAAAGACACAGAGATGGAGAACCGGAGGAAGTCAGTGATTTCCCTCTTCACTATATCCATCAGCTTCATTCTTCTGTGGGCTGTGCACGGTTCAAACATCTTATACTTTCGCATTAAAGGAACATACCATTGGAACGACAGCTCTCTAAAGGATTTTATGTTCGCTGCAGAAATGCTGAAGGCTTTAAGCTGCAGCACGAACACACTATTTTATGCAGTGACTCTGTCCAAGTTCAGAGCGAAGTTCAGGAATGCGTTGCAACAACTTTTTACATAAATTCTTCACTTAATGACTCAGCAAAAGAACTGGGAGAGGTCCCCAGGCACCGGCAGTGTTCCCAGCGCGGTAATTTCAATGTACGGCCAAAATTCCATCATCACAAGCACATGGATTGAGTTGAACGGCCTAATGTGGATGAGGAGTGGGGAAGCAGGGTGGGTCACCAGACGGGTTTACACATTTGGAGACACAGAGACAATGAGGAGCTGTGGGCGATCCAGCCCTTCAAATCTGGTCCACCTGCCATTCCAGCATATCACGGCTTATCCCATTCTAAAGTATCCAATTCTATATTCCTGTCTGTCCCTGATAATGATACCAATCTCCCAGGTTTAACAAGAATCCATGCACCTCACCATTTAGAAATAGAAAAAGACGTGACAAAGGGACAGCAGTTAAGGGAGGAAGGGGTAACTGCCAGGGGCCGGGTAGGATGGAAAGAGGCTGGGGGAGTGATTCCAAAAAACGGTCTGGCTGTGAGTGATGGCCTCAGCTGGAACATTGAGTCTTCATGGACTGCTGTGTGGATGAGTGATTAAGAGCGGCAGGATGGGTCTCTGCATTTCACATGGAGGGGAGAAGGGGGAGGGACAGAAGCAGTTCTATGCTGCACTATGGTGATTGTCAGTCTCTCTCTATTAGCTCGCTATAAACGCTTTATTTCAGTAAGATAAAGTCTCCGTGTGCTGGTGATCGCCTCATCTAAATTGGTTATTGTTCCATACACATATGTTCAGTTTTGACAGTGTTTGTTGAGTCCACCTCCCGTCTACATCCATCACAAGGTTATTGCCTTCTGTCTCTCTCCGCCTCTTTCTGCATGCCTCTCTCTATTAGCTCGCTATAAACGCTTTATTTCAGTAACAGAAAGTCTCCGTTTGTTGGTGATCGCCTCATCTGAATTGGTTATTGTTCCATGCACATACGTTCAGTTTTGATAGTGTGTGTTGAGTCCACCTCCCGTCTACATCCATCACAAGCCTTCTATCTCTCTCCACCTCTTTCTGCATGTCATTGCCTCTGTCCCTCTCTTCGTCTCTTTCTCACTCTCTTTCACTCTGGTTGCATCTCTCCCATTTCTTAATTTCTTGCTGTCAGTTTCCCTCTGTCTCTGTCTCCCCCTACCTCTGTCTCTCTGTCTGTCTCATGCTTTCTCTCTGTCTCTACCTCATGGTTTGTTTTCTAACGTTGACCACATCAGACACGTGTTGTGGCAGATTAACACTTGCTCAAATGAATTGGCTCAAACCACTTCTACATCTCTTCATTCACTGATTTTAGCCGTGGAGGTGATTTTGGAAAATAGAAAATGCACATACGCAGACAACAGTACTTGACATAGTATTAATTACATTTCTGTAAATTCACTGTCCCTTTATCCCCATGCACTTTGACTGTCTGCCTCTCTCTCCCGGTCGCTGTGAGGGAGTTTGTATTTGTGTGTTTCACTTGCGGTCTGTGAGGGTCTCTGTGTGTGTGTGTATCACTGCCTGTGTGGGGATATCACTCTATGTGTCTGTTCTCCAGTTTTGTCTTTGGACACATCCGTTTGACACATTGTGAGTGCGTTTCTGCCCCCGTGTGTGGGGTTCCCTCTGTGAGTCTGTGTTGGGTAGTATTTTAGTGACTACATATTGCAGTGTTTATGTGTTTGGGTATGCTATTGAATCTGTGAAGGAGTGTTGCTGTGACGGTGAGGTATATTTGTGTCACTATTTGTGACTGTGCCCGTTGCAAAATGTATATGTGTGTGATTTGCACATGTGCATCTGTTTGTTTGTGTCTGTGTATATCTGTGTGTGTGGTTACATTCCTAATACCATGTTTTTTGTGCTTCTGAGTGTGTGTGTGTGTATGTCACTGTCAACAGTCAACATATAACGATGGCTCAGTGGCTCTAAACGTGTGTCCCTCACTTTTGGTGCATTATTGCAAGAGTGCGGGTGTGTCTCTAACCGGCTGTGCTCCTAATGAAGCAGATGAGTGCGTTGTTCAGACTGTGTTTGGCTGTCTGTCAATGTGTCAAGATATTGTTGTGCCCCGAGCAGGATCTCTCTGCTCTTCTCTGTGGGTATGGGTCTATCTTTTTCTGAGTGTCGCTCGATCTTCATATCTAATTGTATGTGTGGTTTTGTAACTGTGTTTAAGTGTGCTCATTTGTGTGTATACGAATGTTTCTGTAAGTACTTGCATAGTTCTGTTTGCAGTTGGTATCCCATATCTCCGGTTGACTCTGTTTCTGTATGTGTTTGCGTGTTTGGGGTGGAGGATGGGATGTGTTACTGCTTCTGCTTATCGGTATGTTGCCAAGTCTTAACTTGACTGTATTTGTGCATGTGGGTGTATTTCAGTATCTGTGTGTATGTTTGTGCGATGGTGTGTGTGTGTTTTGGTGTCCCTCAAGATCTGATTATATTTCTGTTTTCATCATGACTCTCACTCTCCTGAAAATAGATGAGTGAACCCGACAGCAGGTCAGTGTGCTGTCAATGGAGAGCATGTGGGCACGTTGGAAAAATACAAACATCAGTATTGCGACCTCGTAACCATTGAATCCTGAACTGTTACTTCAGAAAAAAGATCGATTGTCTGACTAACTAAACAAGACAAGGTAATATTGAGTGACAACTAAGGCTTTTGGAAGCTCAGAGGAAGAGTGGGATCTTGTGATGCTTGTCTACAGATTCTGGAAGGTGGGAGGACAGATTAATAGAATAGTTAAAATGGCTCATGTGACATCCAATACCTTGATCAATCATGGTGTAGAATATCGGGGCACGGAGATCTTCTTGGAGTTTTGTGGGACTTGGGTGAGGATCCAGCTGAAGTCCTGTGCGCAGTTCTGGACAATACATGAAAGGAAATTATGCACTCAGACGAACACAGCAATCCTGAAAACGCTGGTGAGAGATGGAAAGCGTGACAGAGTTTAATATGGGAACAGGTCAAACAGGTGAAACTGAAAATAATCTCTCGGATTATCAAAGGATGGAACCAAAAATGGTTCCCTCCAAAAATGGAGGTTCACCATTCAGCCCACTCAGGAACAGGCTGCTATCCCTGATTTACTGACCGATTCACATAGATAATGAGCAGTAGCAGGCCATTCAGCCCTTCGAGTCTGGTCGTCCTGCCACTCCAGAAGACATCGGCTTATCCAACATCAAATCCGCAATCCCATACGTACCTAAGCACCACGCACACTCCACCCCCCAAATAAAATCTATCTACCTGCTCCTTCAACAATATTGAAGGACACGACAATCGGAAATCAGGTAAGGGAGCAAGAGGTGACTGTTAGGGGCAGGATAGGAGGGAAAGAGGCTGCAGGAGTGATTACAATGACAGACAGGCTGTGAGTGATGGGTTCAGCTGGAACATTCAGTCATCACCGGCTGCCCTGTGGATGAGTGTTAAAGACCGGCCGGAAGGGTCTCTGCATTTGCCCTGCAGGGAAGGAGGAGGAAGGACAGATAAAGGCCCTCATGTACCATGATGGTTGTCAGAGTCTTTCTGTTCAGCTCACAATAACACTTTATTACAACAAGAGAAAGGCTCCGGTGCTGGTGATCCTCTCGGCTGAGTTGGTTATTATTTCGTGAATTTTTACTTATTTTTGAGAGAGTTTCTTGAGCCCACCTCCTGGCTAATCCCATCCAAGGATATTGCCATCTCTCTATTTATCTGCCTCTTTCTGTGTGTCTTTGTCTCTATCCATCACTCCCTCTCTTTCTCCATCTCTGTATCTTTCTCTCTGAAATTGTTGCTGTCAGTCGTTCTCTGTGTCTCACTCGCGCTCTCTCTCTTAATCTGTTCCTCTCTCACTCACTCGGTCTGTGTCTGTCTTTCTCTCGTTCTCCTCTATCTCTGTCTCTTTACCTCTCTCTCTGTATATCTCATTCTTTGTCTCTGTCTCTCTCTGCCTCTTTTCCTCTCATTGATAATGTCAGACATTTGTGTTCTCAGTTTCGTATATGTTCACGTCCATTAGCTCAAGTGCATTCCCGGTCCCTTCATTCACTACTTTTAAACCAGGACGTAATTTTGCAAAACATAGAAGATACGGACACTGCCAGCAAAACCTTGATACAAAACTCGTAACAGTTCTGTAAATGAGCCGTCCGTCCCTCCCTCTCCTGCTCTTTGATTGTATTCATGCGCCTGTGTGTGTGCTCGCGCATTTCTCTTTCAGTATATGAGTGTCTGTGTGTATGTCTGTATGTGGGCATGCTTCATTGCCTTTGTGGGGATGTCACTCTGTGTATGTTCCTCAGTTTTTTTTAAAATTTGGATATGTTCCTTTGTATCTCTGTGAGTTTTGCATGTGGTGTTTGCTCCGTTTCTATTTGTCAACAGTATATGCTGTTTCTGCTTGCGTGTGTCAGTGTGTCTAACTAGCTTTGTGACTCTATGTGTGTCTGTCTTTGAGTGCAGGTGTGTTATTGCGCGAAAGCAGGGTGTGTTTGTCTGCTGGCCGTGCTCCTGGATAAGTAGGTGAGTGTGTTGCTCAGATGGTATTTATCTGTTGGTTTGTACGTCAAGATTTTCTGTGCATCCAGCAGGATCTCTCTGTGTCTCTGTGTGGGTGTGTTTCTGTGTTTGTTCAAGAGTGTTCCTCTATGCCTGTATCTAACTGTGTGTGTAGTTCTATAACTGTGCTTGAGTGTGCTCATGTGTATTTACAGGCATGTTTATGTAATTCTTGCAGGTTCGTGTCTACTATCTCAATATGATTTCATTTCTTTTTGGGAGTGAAGATCTGGGCTGTCCTTTGCTGTAAACACATTACACTGAACTACACTTGTGTTGTGAGATGTGATTGATAGTTTCTGATCAATTATCTTCCCACTACAGCCCAGCCTGAGGGTTTGTGTGGGTGTGTTTTCATGTGGGTGTGTGGTGTGTGTGGTGTTTATAGTTGTGTGTGTGGTGTGTGTTTTTGAGTCAGTGTGTGTGTGTGATTTTGTCTGTGTTTGTGTATGTGTGTGTGTGTGTGTGTGTGTGTGTGTCTGTGTCTGTGTGTGTGTGTTTGTGTGTGTTTGTATTGTTATGAACTACGGCAGACCACTCAAAACATTCTTAAGCAGGCAACCCCGGCCGTAACTTGGGAATTTGTTTCTATAAGTGCACAGTGAAAATTATTTGCAAATTGGCGAGGTTGACTACCAAGTTTTAAAACAGATAAAGGTGTATTCACAAAATTACACAATGAAACACAAAGAACAGAATCAAAAAACTCTACTGAAATCATCTCTCCAAACAAAACTTAATTATGCTGTTCTGAATACTCACAACGGTCCCAATAAGCTACCCCACCTTAATAAATGAAAGAAATGGAATAAATGCTTACAGGTTGAAGTTAGAAGGCAGAAGGAAAGAGAAAGATTCCACAGAGCTGGACCACTTCCTCCTCAGCTCAGCTCGAGATCTGACCACTCCCCTTTCATTATATAGTTCACTTCTAATTCATGACCACTTTGGCCTGAAGTCTCAATTGATTACATATAAACAAAAGGCCTCGCAGTTCCCATTAATCTCTGTACCAAACCAGTCTATTTGAAACCGGGCGAGTTTTATGACCATGTGGAATAAAAAATCAAGGGCACAGTATCCTTGAGCAAAGGAAAAGCTTTGAGAATAAAAAGGACCAGTTTTGTGATGTTGTGAAGTTGTGTGTGTGTGGTTGGGAAGTGGGAGTGTAGTTGGATGTGTATGTGTGTGCACACGCATTTGGGTTTGTTACTGTTTGTCTGTATGCTCCTGCATCTCAGTGTTTGGCGAGATGATTTCTTTAGGGGTTCCTTATTCTGTTCTCTGTGTGACATTGTGTAACTGACAGCATTTCTGTGTTTAGGTGTGTTTCTGTGTCTTTTAGGGTGTGGTTCTGTCTCTGTCTCACAATGACACTTCCACTCCTGAAAATGGCGACAGAACCAGACAGCAGATCACGGTGCACAGATTGCCTTCAATGAACTATTGCATGGAAACCTGGAAAAGAGCTAAGTATTAGTTTTTCCACCCCAGGAAACCTGAACGTTGAACTGTTATTTCAATTAGAAGACCTAAAACAAACTTATTAAGCACGACAAGGGAACATTCAATGAAAACCAGGGCACTAGGAAGCTCAGAGGAACAGTGGGATTTTGGGATACATGTCCACAGATTCGTGAAGATGGCAGTTCATGTTAGCAGAGTATTTCAGAAGACACACGGGACACATGCCTATATCAGTCTTGGTGCAGGTTATATGAAGCCATCTTGGAGCTTTCCAGGACTTTGGTGAGGATACAACTGGGGTACTGTGTTCAGTTCTCGTCAACACATGATAGGAATATATATACTCACACAGACGCAACAAACCTCAAAACGTTAACGACATGTGGGAACAATGGCAGAGTATAATATCGGAAGCAGATGAATATGACGTTCTTATAAACGTTCTTCATACCACTTCCAACGTCAGCATAGTCTTCCTTCAACATGGGGCACAAAAACTGCTCATAATATTCCAAACACGGTGTGACCAGAGCCTTATAACGCCACAGCAATGTGTCTCTACTCTTGTATTCTAGCTATCTTTAAATGAATGCTAACAATGTGTTTTCTACTTATTATGATGTTGTGTAGATTACTGGAGACGTGGAAGGCAGGAAACGAGAATTTCTTTGTAAAAATGATCGGAGAAAAGAGTGCGTGGTCCCTTTAAAAGGTAACGTGCTTTTCTAAGCTTTAGGATTTGCACAGAGAAAGGTGTTTGTTAGCAGCTGAAGATTACAGCCAGTTCTGAAATTGAAACGTGCACCAGTTGGCTGTGTGAATGGAAACCTTAGGGTTGTTTTGGTGTTAAGGCAACCAGCCTGAATATTAATCAATTGATTTAAACCAGGCTGAAACACCAAAACTAATTAATTTTAAATCTGATGGTTTTGTCTATTTCAAACCATTCCAATTACAAAGAAATTAATAGCTCATCAAGGGTGTTAAAGATGAGGGCATTTGGAAAGTTGGAGACAGCCAACTGCCATCTGAGGAGGTAACAACTTTCAGCTCTCACAGAAAGCATCACCTATTTATAAAAGGTACCATGGCACTTTCAGCGAATATTATAGACAAAATAAATTACAGACAAAACATCCCTGACAGTAGGATCAGCGGAAAGCAGGCGTTTGTGACTTGGGATCAGAAAATAGACTGAGAGACAGCGGAGACGGCAGAGCATTCCAAAAGACCTGTGTGAAATTTGAGAGACTAATTTATAATTTATATTTTTCTTATTACTTCTGTTTATATAGATGGGACCTGTTTTTATTGGAACAGCACACGAGTGGAATATCGTTCACTTAGAAAATAGTTAGTAGTCATGGTGTATTGTCCTGTAAAAAGACGCCTGAATCTTTTGCTTCAGGGTTTCAAAGACGTTCCGTCACAAGGGAATAGTCTGCACATCTATTCTTCTGACCCAAGTTCATAAACTCTCACTTACATTCCATTTGCCACTTCCTCAACAGTACATGCTGTTCCACCTATCTTTGCATCGTGTGCAAACTTTGCAAAAATAAACACCATCATCCCGATCATTAATGTATTTCATGAATACTTGTGGTCCCAATCTAACCTCTGTGGAACTCCACTTGCCACCATTTCCTAAGCTGGAAAAAAGACCTCTTTATTGCTACTTTCTGCCTTCTGCCAGTCAGCCAATCCTCTGTCCATGCTCTTACCTCGCCACAAATACGGTGAGCTTTTATCTTAGTTAGCAGCCTGCTGCCCCTGGGTCTTACGTTTTCTGTATTTTGTTCATA
>NW_025205672.1:8175-10773 GCF_004010195.1 Chiloscyllium plagiosum | reverse complement strand
AGTTATTGCTGCAACCACTACAACAGGTAACTATTGTCTTCTTCCAGTATACACCAGCAATTCTCTTCACACAACAATATCACCTTCCCTAGAAATACCAGAGAAATGATGCGACTTGAAACTTTCTGACAATAAGAAGATTTATATGTTATGAGGCATTAATTGGATTTATTTTTAACTTCAGAAAAACTTACTACAACAGTGAAGCCAACACCAACAGGATCCACCACCAGTATCAAACCGGGTGAGTGAAATGATAGAAATTCACAAAAATGAATAAGTCTTTAGGTTGTATTATAGTGAATTTCACATTTCCTCCAATTTTTCCTTAGAGCTCACGACAACAGTGAAAGAAACTACAGCTGGCTCCACACCAGGTCAGTAATAGCTTTGTTCAGTGTACAGCATCAAGATCAAAAACTATTTTGTTGCCATAAAATCTAGGTAAAGCTAAGGTGATACTTAATTCCTCATACACAATGCTTCCAATCTAAATAACATGAGTGAGTTGAGAAAATAATAACTTGTATAAAGCTCAATATGCTAGAGAGGGCAGCTGCACAGTCTGATCCTACCGATCTCACTGCTTCCCACTTCCATGAGAGCTCTTATGTATGTTTCTGTGTTCCCAGCTTTCTCTCCCACATTTTTCCTTCAATCCCTGTCTCACAACATCCTTCATATCTCTGCCCTGTTGACATTTCCCTGCAGATTCCCTTCCTACAACACTCTGCTCCTTTGTCACCCATCATGTTTTTCAGGAATGCTTAATCATTCAATCTTCCACAAAATCAACACCTTGCTCATCTCTCCCTGCATCTTTCTCTCAGCTCTGTGGGATCTTGCTATTCTTGTCTGTAAATTCCCCCCCCCCCCCCCCCCCCCCCCCCCCCCCCCCCCACACACACTCTCTCTCTCACACACACACACTCTCTCTCACACACACTCTCACTCTCCTGCCTAGCTGTATCGCGTTTGCAAATTTAACCACCATGTCAAATTTAATGTTATCACTTGTCAAAGGCTGAGGGCCCAGCACGGACCCTTGCAGGACTCCACTCCTCAAATCCTGCCCCTCAGAAAAGACCTATGTATCCATTTATATTCTGCCTGCCAAACAATTTTCTATTCCTGGAGGTTTGCTGCCACTAGGATGGAGTTAAAACAAAGGCCTGCCAATAGCCAGCGAGAGAAACTGATGTGTCGGCAGATCGTGGACAGATTAGGGTTATTATAGTGGGTGATTGGAACTTCCTCCATGTTGATTGGGACTCCTTTCGTGCCAGGGGCTTCGATGGGGCAGAATGTGCCAGGAGACATTCTTGAAACAATATACAGCCAGTTTAACCAGGGAAGGGGCTGCGCTAGCCCCTTGTATTGGGGAATAAGCCTGGCCAGGTGCTCAAAGCTTCAGTGGAGCAACGTTTTGGGACTAGTGATCACAGTATAGTTACGGATAAGAACGGTCCTCAGGTGAAACCGCTAAATTGAGGGAAGGCTAATTAAAACAGTATTCGACAGAAACTGGACAAATTAGGTTGGGGGGAGCGGCTGTTTGAGGGTGAATCCATATTTTTGCAAGGTTTGTGAAGGTTTGTAGCTCAGGGTGTCGGGTTTAGGGTGTAGGTTTGCTCACTGAGCTGTAGGTTTGATATCCAGACGTTTCATTACCTGGCTTGGTAACATCATCAGTGGCGACCTCCAAGTGAAGCGAAGCTGTTGTCTCCTGCTTTCTATTTATATCTTTCTCCTGGATGGAGTTCCTGGGGTTTGTGGTGATGTCATTTCCTGTTTGTTTTCTGAGGGGTTAATAGATGGCATCTAGATCTATGTGTTTGTTTATGGCATTGTGGTCAGAAAACAGAGGAGAACCACCTGTACAACGTATTCAAGAAGAACAGATCCTCAAAAAATACAGTCCGCAGATTCCTCAAGAACAAACCATGACAAGCAGACCAAACACAGCCAGAACCCCTAACCACCTTACTATACAAAGTTTGTGAGAAGATTTGTAGCTCGGGTGCTCGTTGCTGTGGTTCTTTTCGCCGAGCTGGAAGTTTTTGTTGCAAACGTTGAGAAATGTGTTTTGTTGAGAAAACACACCGGATCATCAACGCCACACTCACAGGAATCCGATTCACAAGAGAGGAAGAAAAGGATAGCCAACTCCCATTCCTAGACGTGATGGTACAGAGAACACCGAACGGAGAATTCACCACTAAGGTACACAGGAAAGCACACACACAGACCAAGTCCTAAACTATGAAAGTAACCACCCCAACACACACAAACGAAGCTGCATCAAGACACTATTCAAAAGGGCCACAACACACTGCAGTACACAACTGCAAAAAGAAGACGTCGACCTGGACCCAATATACCAACCACTACAGCGGACAGTTGAAACTGACAACTGGAAGCGGCAGGGACAGACCACTATAAACACCGGAGGAAACATCAAAGAAGCGCTTCGCAGGAGGCTCCCAAGCACTGATGATGTCGCCTAGCCAGGGGACGAAACGTTTGCAACAAAAACTTCCAACTCGGCGAACAGAACCACAACAACGAGCACCCAAGCTACAAATCTTCGCACAAACT
>NW_025205672.1:0-7699 GCF_004010195.1 Chiloscyllium plagiosum | reverse complement strand
GACTGGGACAACACATCTATCCTGGGGCAGCCTAAGCAAAGACATGCCAGAGAATTCCTAGAGGCCTGGCACCCCAACCACAACGCCATAAACAAACAGATCTAGATACCATCTATCAACCCCTCAGGAAACAAACAGGAAATGACATCACCACAAACTCCAGGAACCCCATCCAGGAGAAAGATATAAATCGAAAGCAGGAGACAACAGCTTCGCTTCACTTGGAGGTGGCCACTGATGATGTTACCGAGCCAGGTAATGAAACGTCTGGATATCAAACCTACAGCTCAGCGAGCAAACCTACACCCTAAGTGAATCTATATCTGGCATGTGGGAGCCTTTTAAAGGCCAGGTGATCAGAGGTCAGGACCAGCAGGTTCCTGTGAGGATGAAAGATAAGGATGGCAAGGTTCGTGAACCCTGGATGACAAGAGATTTTGAAAGCTTAGTCAAAAAGAGAAAGGAAGCAGCTGTAAAGTTTAGGGAAGTGGAATCAGACGAGGCCTGTGAGGAATACAAAGGGGTTCCACCTCCTGATATTGCTTTGGTTGCTGGGTTCTTCCCAGGGGGCGGGCGGGCGGGGGAGGTGGTAAACAGGGCCATGAAATGGCATGTAGAATAACGAGAATCTCGAGGCATTTTACATTAGGAGCAAATGGATGCTAAGGGAAGGGTAGGCCCACTCGAGGGCAAAGGAGAGAATTTATGTGTGGAGCCAGAGGAGGTGGGTGAGGTGTTTAATGAATATGTCCTCACCAAGGAGAAGGCCAGGGATGACAGTAAGATTAGGGAGGGAATATATTGATATTCAAAAGCATGTCAAATATTAGAGGGCATGGGCTTACGGTGAGAGGAAGAAAGTTTAAGGGAGGTATGTTGTGGTTCTGTTCGCCAAGCTGGGAATGTGTGTTGCAGACGTTTCGTCCCCTGTCTAGGTGACATCCTCAGTGCTTGGGAGCCTCCTGTGAAGCACTTCTGTGATCTTTCCTCCGGCATTTGTAGTGGTTTGAATCTGCCGCTTCCGGTTGTCAGTTCCAGCTGTCCGCTGCAGTGGTCGGTATATTGGGTCCAGGTCGATGTGCTTATTGATTGAATCTGTGGATGAGTGCCATGCCTCTAGGAATTCCCTGGCTGTTCTCTGTTTGGCTTGTCCTATAATTGTAGTGTTGTCCCGGTCGAATTCATGTTGCTTGTCACCTGCATGTGTGGCTACTAAGGATAGCTGGTTGAAACGATAGCTGGAACTGCCAGAAGCGGCAGGGACAGGCCACTATAAATGCCGGAGGAAACATCACAGAAGGGCTTCACAGGAGGCTCCCAAGCACTGAGGATGTCACCTAGACAGGGGACGAAACGTCTGCAACACAAATTCCCAGCTCGGCGAACAGAACCACAACAACGAGCACCCGAGCTACAAATCTTCTCCCAAACTCTTAAGGGAGGTATGTGAGGGAAGTTGATTTGGGCAGAGGGGAGTAGGGGCCTGGAATGTAGGGGAGATGGTTGAAGTTAATATGATAGCAATGTTTGAGAGTCATCTAGACAGACTTGTGAGCTGGCAGGGAGTACAGAGCAGATGGGATTCATGCAGAATAGCACCATGGTCAGCACAGACATGGTGGGCTGAAGGGCCTGTGCTGTACTGTTCTATGTATGTTCACGCAAATATGCTAGCCCCCCCCCCCAGACTCCATGAGCTTCTATTGTGCATCGTCTGGCACCTTGTCAAATGCTTCCCCTTATGTACAGCTCATATCACTCCTCCAGTGAACACTAGCCAATTGGTGAAATGTGGCTGGCTTTTCACAAAACCATGTTCACTCTTCCAAATTGTTTTAAATCTTTTTAAATGCCCACTACAACCGCCTTGATGATTAATTCTAACACAAGAAACATCGAGCTAATTAGCCTGTAGCTTGTGGTTTTCTTCTTCAACAGAGGTGTTATATTTGAGTCTGATTTATTACTGTCACATATACCGCAATACAGTGAAAAGTATTGTTTTGTGTGCTATGCAAGCAGACCATATCATACAAAGTGCAACAGGGTAGCAGAACAGAGTGAGACTACAGTGTTACAGCCACAGAAAAGGTGCAGAGAGAGAGAGAGAGAGAGAGATCAGAATTACCATTTCAGAGGTCCATTTCACAGCCTGATAGCAGCGGGGAAGAAGCTGTTCTTGAATCTGTTTGCACGTGCTTTCAAACTTTTGTATCTTCTGCCCGAGTATAACTGGGATGGGGAGGGGTCTTTGATGATGCTGGCTGTTTCCCTGAGGCAGTGGGAACTGTAGATGGAGTCAAAAGGCTGGTTTGTGCGATGGACTGGGCTGTGTTCACAACTCCCCATAGTTTCTTACAGTCTTGTGCAGAGCAGTTGCTGTACCAAGCCGTGATGCATCCAGATAGGATGCTTTCTATAAAGCATCCGTAAAAATCTGCGAGAGTCTTTATGGACATGCCAAATTTCCTTAGCCTCCTGAGGAAGTAGAGGCGTTGTTGTGCTTTCTTGACCCTTGCGTCAATGTGGGTGGAGCAGGACAGATTGTTGGTGACCGTCGCTCCCAGGAACTTGATGCTCTCGACCACCTCCCCCTCAGCTCCATTGACACAGTGTGCCCTCCACTCTGCTTCCTGACCAGCTCTTTCATTTTGCTGATGTTGATGGCGAGATTGTTGCCTTTTCACCATGCCGCTCAGCACTCTATCTATTTCCTGTCCTCTGTCTCTGGGCAAAGGTCTGACAGATGGAGTACAATGTTAATAAATGTGAAGTCATCCATTTTGGTGGGAGTAACAGTAAAAAAGGATGTTTACTTGAATAGTAAGAAATGGCAGCATGCTGCTGTGCAGAGGGAGCTGGGTGTCCTTGTGCATGAATCACAGAGGGTTGGTCTGCTGGTACGACAGCTCACTAGGAAGGCAAATGGAACATTGTCCTTCATTACTAGAGGGACGGAGTTTAAAAGCAGGGAGGTTATGTTGCAGCTGTACAGGGTGCTGGTGAGACCACACCTGGAGAACTGTGTGCAGGTTTGGTCTCCTTACTTGAGAAAGGACGTGTTGGCACTGGAGGGAGTGCAGAAGAGGTTCATGAGGTTGATTCCAGAGTTGAGGGGGTTGGCCTTTGAGGAGAAACTGAGTAGACTGGGATTATATTCATTGGAATTTAGATGAATGAAGAGGCATTTTGAGAAACATATAAATTGATGAAGGGAATAGATAGGATAGAAGCAGAGAGGAAATTTCCACTGGCGGGTGAAACTAGGACAAGAGGGCAGAGCCTTAGCATTACGGGGAACGGATTTAGAACTGAATTGAGAAGAAACTTCTTTACCCAGAGGATCGTTAACCTGTGACATTCCCTGCCCAGGGAAGTGGTTGACGCTACTTCAGTAAACATCTTTCAAGCTAAGCTGGGTCTTTTTTGAACAGTAAAGGAATTAAGGGCGTGGGTAAGTGGAGCTGGGTCCACGAGAAGATCAGCCATGAGCTTATTGAGTGGTGGATCAGGCTCGATGGGCCGGACGGCCTACTCCTGCTCCTAGTTCTCATGTTATGGCGCATTGTCGTTTAAGATCTGACCTACAGTGGTGGGGTCATTGGCAAATCTGCAAATGGAGTTGGGGTGGAATTTAGCCACTCCGTCCGCGAGTGTAGAAGGTGTACTGGATCTAGCACACGTTGGGAACTCAACACCAACCGCATCCACTAGCTCATTAGCCACACCTTCCGTAAGGCCCCAGGATGAAGTCCGGAAGAACCCAGGGACTTGCCAACTGGCAGTTCCATCAGGATCCAACGGGGTACCTTTTTGCAAGTCTTCTTTTCAAGTCCTTTCAGATCGGCAAACGCTCTCGAGGAGGATAGGATGTGCAAGGAGGAATATAACAAGAAATGTAGGCGAGCAAAAAGGGGCTGGGAAGAATAATGGCAGGTAAAATAAAGGAAACTCTTAAGCTATTTTTGAAGTACATTGAGAACAAAAGGATAATGAGTGAAAGAGTGGGGCCCATTATGGACCACTGTGATAAATGGAACCAGCAGATATAGGAACAGTTCGAAATTAATACTTTGTGTCAGTGTTGATATAGTTTACAACATTAGCATAGACAGAGAGGAGGTTCTGAGTGGTTTGGCAGGCTTAAATGTAGATAAATCTCCAGGGCTGGAGAAATACATCCCAGGCTGCTGAGTGAAGCAAGAGAGGAAATAGCAGGGACATTGACAATCATTTCCAATTCTTCCCCGGGCACAGGAGAGGTACCAGAGGACTGGGGGACAGCCAATGCGGTACCATTATTCAAGAAGGAAGGAAGGGGTAAACCAGGAAACTACAGGCCAGTCAGTCTAATCTTAATGTTGGGAAAATATTGGAAGCAATTCTGAGGGACAGAATTAATCTGCCTTTGATGGGGCAGAGATTAATCAGGGAGGTTAAAGGGACATCACGTCTGACCAACTTGATTGAATTTTTATAGAGGTAACCAGGGGTGTAGATGAGGGCAATACATCTAACATACTCTACTGGGCTGTCAGCAAGACTTTTGATAAAATTCCAACATGGGAGACTGCTAGCAAGGGAAAGAGACCAGGGGCTGTGAGAGAATTTGGCTTAGCTGAATCCAGACTTTGTTACAACACAAAGACAGACAGCTGAACTAGGACAGGATTTCTACCTCTGCATTTTGAACACAGTAACATTAATAACCTTCAAAGACAATCAAAATCGACCCCCATGGCTACTTTTGAACAAGCAAATTCAAACTCTGCAAATAATCAATTCTTGACAAAAGTCTGCAACTTAAATGAAATGTATTAACATTTCAATGTATTAACAATGTATTAGCAATGTATTAACAATACAGTCACTTAGCAGAGCAAAATTAGACAACAAATTGATGTTTATGTTTCAAGCCAATAAGCTTTGCTTTCAGCCCCATGAGCAGACTTTCCAATGCTTTGTTGCACAGGCAAACACAATCGTTACTTGGCTGATTTTTCTGAAGATGTCAATCAATGCCACCTTTGCAGCTCACTCAGAGGGAGTCAGTAAGACATGCAACTCAGTGTCTACTCTCTGAGCTTCCAATGGATGAGGATGGGAGGTTAGGCAGGGAATGTTCAAATCTGTACTTTCAACAGCCCATACTCCCTCTGTCAGAAGACGCGGTCCGAAGCCTCGTTCAAGACACTGGCCATTTCCTGCCAAGCTCTCTCCCAGACCTGCTGGAACCAATTGCCAGCTGCTGACCTGGTCAACGGCCAACACCTGCAATCTGTGTCCACATACTGCCCACCCTTGGTGTTGAAGAGCCTTTTGGCAGGATAGCAAGTGTCCAAGCTCTGTGCCTGTACCCTTCCACTCTCCTGGCCAGCTGCATTGTTTTGTTTTTAATTGTTTGACTTCTTCGTTTCTCTTTGGTATCAGAGTTGACCATTGCTTTTCTGCCGTGATGGTGGAAGAAGGTGTTTACGAGGGCCTTCTGCAGTGGCTGCAGCAAGGTGGGTCCAGATGACTGTTCCTCATGGCCTTAGTGGCTGTGGCTCTACCAATATGACTCTATCAATGTGGCTCTATCTATATGGGCGGCACAGTGGCACAGTGGTTGGCACTGCTGCCTCACAGCGCCAGAGACCCGGGTTCAATTCCCGCCTCAGGCGACTGGCTGTGTGGAGTTTGCACATTCTCCCCTGTGTCTGCGTGGGTTTCCTCCGGGTGCTCCGGTTTCCTCCCACCGTCCAAAGATGTGCAGGTCAGGGTGGATTGGCCATGCTAAATTGCCCCTAGTGTTAGGTGAAGGGGTAAATGTAGGGGAATGGGTCTGGGTGGGTTGCGCTTCGGTGGGTCGGTATGGACTTGTTAGACCGAAGGGCCTGTTTCCACACTGTAAGTAATCTAAAGGCTTCAGCGTTGGTGGGTCGGGTCCATTCCTGCAGGTAGCGGTATCAGCAGTGGCTAGGGCAGTGGCTAGGGCAGTGGCTAGGGCAGTGGCAACATGGTGGTTCTGGTTGGTTCCTCATTGCGACGGCAGCAATGCCGTGGCTTCGGTAACAGTTTTGGCGGTGGCAGTGTGGTGGATCCAGTCCAGATATCCTTGCTATGGAGGCCTCATGGGCAGCGCAGGGATGGTGTCCCAAAGCCACTCCAGAAACCCAGGAGTCAGGGAGGGAACAAAAGGTGAACTTTGACCTCACTTTACCTCAATTACTTCTTACAATGTGGAATTAAAATGGTGTGGCGACGCATACATTCTCAAAGTATTTTCATCAAGTCAGGAGGTATGGGATACAGGGAGATTTGGCTGTCTGGATTCAGAATTGGTTGGCTGACAGAAGGCAGAGAGTGGGTGTAGATGGAAAGTATTCTGCCTGGAGGACAGTGTTGAGTGGTGTCCCAAGGGCTCTATTCTTGGACCTCTGCTCTTTGTAGTTTTTATAAATGACTTGGATGAGGAGGTTGAGAGGTGAGTTAGTAAATTTGCCGATGACACAAAGGTTGGAGGTGTGATTGATAGTATCGAGGGTTATTGCGGGCTGCAGTACGACATAGACAGGATGCAGAGCTGGGCTGAGAAATGGCAGATGGAGTTCAACCTGGATAAATGCGAAGTGATGCATTTTGGAAGATCGAACTCGAATGCTTAATATAGGATTAAAGACAGGATTCTTGGCAGTGTAGAGGAACAGAGGGATCTGGGTGTGCAAGTACATATATCCCTCAAAGTTGCCTCCCAAGTTGATAGGGTTGTTAAGAAAGCATATGGTGTTTTGGCTTTCATTAACGGGGGGATCGAGTTTAAGAGCCGCGGGGTTTTGCTGCAGCTCTACAAGTCCCTGGTGACTCTACACTTGGAATATTGTGTCCTGTCCTGGTCACCCTACTATCGGAAAGATACAGAGGCTTTGGAGAGGGTGCAAAGAAGGTTTACCAGGATGCTGCCTGGACTGGGGGGGCTTGCCTTATGAAGAAAGGCTGAATAAGCTTGGACTTTTCTCTCTGGAGAGAAGGAGGAAGAGAGGAGACCTGATCGAGGTATACAAGATAATGAGAGGGATAGATAGAGTCAATAGCCAGAGACTTTTCCCCAGGGCAGGATTGACTGGTACGAGGGATCATCGTTTGAAGATATTAGGAGGAAGGTATAGAGGAGACGTTAGAGGTAGGTTCTTTACGCAGAGAGTTGTGAATACATGGAATACGTTGCCAGCGGTGGTGGTGGAAGCAGAGTCATTGGGGACATTTAGGCACCTGCTGGACATGCACATGGACAGCAGTGAGTTGAGGGGTGTGTAGGTAAAGTTATTTCATTTTATGTTAGGATTAACCCTCGGCACAACATCGTGGGCCAAAGGGTCTGTTCGCTGCTGTATGTTTTCGATGTTCTTCTACGTTCTATAAACACCAGTGACAATAAACTGCAATTCCATTTTCTTCACTTGCATTGACACGACCACTTCACTTCCAACAACTACCCAAGCTTATTCCCAACAACCACCTTCACACTTTGTTCATTTTAATACCCTGTCAACTTCTCTTGTTACATAGTTCATTCAAAAAGCCAAACCCTAACCCTAACCCTAACCCAAACCCTAACCCTAAGCCTCACCCTAGCCCTAACCCGAACCCTAACACAGCACAGTTCCATGTAGACCGACCAAACAATACAGTTATGACATTCCTGAGGACTGGTGCCAGT
>NW_025205671.1:2658-10772 GCF_004010195.1 Chiloscyllium plagiosum | reverse complement strand
TTTGGCAGTATCTGAGAGACTTTCCAACCTTCAGACAGGCAAAGTCATTGAATAAAATCTCGGGGGATGCCTTCCAACAGGAGAATGGTGTAACCGAAAATATATAACATAGCCTAAATGAACATAAATACCGCAGTCTCAGCAGGACGAATGGTAAGAAGAACATATTTGATTGAGGACTTCCTGCTGCAGCCTTTAAGTAGCGCAGCTTAGTCAGCTGCTCATAAATGATGATAAAACATCTATCGTCTAACTGATCACCTTCAGACACGTGCTGGAGTATGTCCTGTCTACTTATGTCTACCTTTTGCTGCAAAATGGCTATGGAGACGTGTATGTCCTTGATATCAGGCTTATTCGGAAGAATGGCTCCACTAAGGTTTGAAGTTAGCTTTCGTGATTCGTTGGTTAGCACTGCTGCCTTACAGCATGAAGGACCTGGATTTGATTCCAGCCTCAGGCGACCGTTTAGAGTTCGCATATTCTCCCTGTGTCTGCATGGGTTTCTTCGGGTTGCTCCAGTTTCCCACTACAGTCCAAAGAGAGGTATGTTACATAAATTGGATATGCTAAATTGTACCTCATTCTCCAGAATGTGTTGGTCAGGTGCAGTGCAAAGCAATAGGGAAGGGAAATTGCTGTGGGTGGAATACTCCTTAGAGGTTGCGTGTGAACTTGTTGGGCCTAATGACATGTTTCCACACTGTAGGGATGGTATGATTCTATTTCATAACGTTGGTACTTTAACAGCGTAAGGCATGGTACAACTCAGCAGCTTGCTAGTAAAATGGTGAATGGTGGATTCACGCTGATTATCTGTGTCAAAGTTAACTGGCAAGTGTTCATCTCAATTGGAATTGACGACTGTGCAAATTTAATTGAAACAGAATCATGGCTGGAAAATATCTCCAGTGAAAATGCATCACCAAATTCATCATTTCTATTCATGGCAAGTTGCTGACTCAGGCTATCTCAAATGTCTGATTACATGAACCTGCTGCAAGAACACAGGGCTCCATATTTCCAAACTGCTCCTCTTTAGCGTTCCATTTTTGTGAAGGTTTTCTCACCTCCCAGTCAGTGTTGGCCTTCTCACAATTCAGTTTGACAAAGTTTATTTGAACAGTTCATTAAACTATTTGGATGTTTTGGGGGAGGAGAGCAATCCTCTGATCCATTGAGACAGTGAAGGACTGACTGAAGGAATACCTATCCAATTGTGATGTTTAGTACCTTGGAAGCGAACATGCAGATAATGATTTTCCCATTCGTTTACTTCCTTTGTCTTTAGGACGATAGTAGTACTAGAGTTGGAGTGTGCTGTCAAATGGAAATTGTTGATGAATCAAAAAGCTGCGACAGTGGTGAATGGATTGAAATTATACATAAAATGCCAATCGAATTGGCTCAATTGCCATGGAATGAAACGTTCTGAAGAAACTCAGCCGACCTGGTAGCAACTGCGAAAAGTGTCAGAGAAGTAATGTTTCTTGTCCTACATGTCCTCTATTCAGTACTGTTCTGAAGAAGAGTCATTTTGGCCTCAAAACATTAACTGTATTTCTCTCCAAGTATGCTGTTAGAGTTGCTGAACTTCTCCAGCACTTTCTACTTTCATTTTAGTTATTAAATGTCCGCAGCATTATCCTTTTGTACGAATATTTCATAATGGCACTGTCCAACACCTTGAGGTATGTTGTCGATATATTTGTTTAGTCAATCGGGGAGTATTCCATCACACACTTGACGTGAGCCTTCTCGGTATTAGAGAAGCGATTGGAGTCAGAAAACCCATGACTGATGGCAGTTTTCTTGCCATCTGGCCTGTTCTTATAGTCACATTATGGCAGCACGGTGGCATAGTGGTTAGCACTGCTGCCTCACAGCGCCAGAGACCCGGGTTTAATTCCCGCCTCAGGCGACTAACTGTGTGGAGTTTGCGACGTGGGTTTCCTCCGGGTGCTCCGGTTTCCTCCCGCACTCCAAAGATGCACAGGTCAGGTAAATTGCCATAGGGTTAGGTAAGGGGTAAATGCAGGGGTATGGGTGGGTTGTGCTTCGGCGGGGCGGTGTCGAGTTGTTGGGCCGAAGGGCCTGTTTCCACACTGTTTGTAATCTAATCTAATTATTTATGTATGGAGGACAGTTCATTTTGTGGTTAATAGTAACTCCCAGATTGTTGATCGTTGAAGACTAGGTAATGGCAACACCAGTGAATTTCCAGAGGTGTTGATTGGATTATCTTAATCAGGATGTGTGAAATTCATTTCACTTGTCTGCCCAGGCCTTCACATTGCCAGAATTCTGCTGCATTGTGAAATGGAATGCTTCAGGATTTGAGTAGGTAAGAATGCGGCTGAACTCTGGACATTTATTAACGAACAGAACCTTGAATAATTCCTGAAGTGAGGTCGTGGAGTTTAGATAACTGACCTGCAACAACCAATCCAGTTTCTGTGCGTCTGGAGTCACATGTATCTTGCAGCAAATAAGAATAGCAGCTTTACTTCCCTAAGGGGTAGAGGCGAATCGGAAGGGATTTTCCATGGTAAGTTGTAATGGGTTAAAGGCATTAGACATAGAATTTCAACTTAGAATTCATGGCATCTGTCGTCGCAGGGTTTGAATTAGGTCTCTGATATCAATTCTGGAATATCTTCACGTGAGCTGATTATCATGTACTGATGAGCAATGCTTCTCCAAAACTGGGATTAAGCTTGTTCTTAAGCTTCTTCATTTCTCAGAAATTTGAATAAAAAACAAAAAAAAAAATGTGAGCAATGCTACAGTCTCAGTCTCCACAAGCTGCTTTCACACAGTACAATGCAGCACCTTTGGTGATGCATCAACTCAGATTTTCAAACAAGGAGCTTGTCAGTTGCCTGAAGGGAGAGATAACGTCGCACAGAAAACTGCATCAAACAATTCAAACATGTGGAGAAGGTGATCCTCACTATCCTGGTCTTCATTGGCGTTCCTTATAAGGCATTATGACAATTTCACTTGTTTTAGTCTGCTGCTGATCTGCTCTTTGGTTTTAACTTTTGAACAATAAAGTCTCCAATTCACTGACAGGTTTCCTTATTTAGACACAGGAAGTGCGATATCAGTTCACTGAACAGTAGTCTCCTTACAATTCTCTACTGATAGAGACTACCGATGTCACTGCAAATGCAGAACTTCCTAATCTCTGTGTTCTGTCATCCGTTCCGGTTTCATACCGTTTGTAGGTATGATAAGAAATCAGGCAAGTCAGTTGCAAAGAATGGTAAACGGAAGTGAAACATTAACTCTTGCTATCCCACAGACAGCTGAGCCATTTAACTCTTGCTATCCCACAGATGATGTAAGACATGCTGAACCATTTCTGTTTCTGATATACAAATGAAGCCTGTTTTTGCGACAACTTTGAATGTTAATTGGTGACCTGAGAGAAGTAATGCATGACACTAAAATGAAGCGATAAACTGTTTCAGTTCGCTGTGGATTCTGCAATGAGTCTGAAAATGTGGTTCAGAGTATTCAGGACAGATGTTAGTGAGCACTTCTACACACAATATTTGGGAGAGGTTTAGAACTCACTTCCACAAACGACAGTAGATGCAGGATTCTTATTTTGTTTGCCAGAATCAATCCTGTGATTGTTTAGATCTATCTCTAAGGACAATAGCAGCAGAAACAAGAGAAAACTGTGACCGCAAATCACCTATCAGGGATCTCGCCTTTCTGAGTTGGAAGTATCTGGCTATTCCTAAATCCTGGAACTCCCTCGCTAACAGCATCTTGGCTGTACCTCTATGTTAAGTTCGCTTAAGTTTCTGTACAGTAGCTCATCATCTCAATCACTGGAGTAATTAGGGATGGGCAGTGAATCCAATGCCATTGAGTGACGTCTATACGCCACGAATGAGTTTCGAACATCTGCAGGTTCTACGTGGACGCCCGCAAGCGATCGGGAGAAGGGAGTAGTGGAGCATGGCGTTTGAGTAAAGTGAAAGGCAATCATGACTAGTGGGCGTGAGGCTGTAAGTGAGAGAGGAAGTGGTGATGCAAGGCTCACTGTTGGCATTAATGGGTCAGCCTATACTGGCCACTGTTTACACTGACTTACACAACACTGCTGATCGATTCACCACAATGATACTGTTCTCTTGGCGTTGTATTCCCTCTGTGCATATTAACGTGGTTAATGGGCCCCGAGAGGATGAACGTATCTTCTTTATCCTGTCGGCTTAAACAGATGAATATATCAGTTTGAAATGAACGCAATACGAGATTGGCTCATTCTGTGCATTTGCACAGGAGAATGTCCAGGTGTGAACGTTTCTTTTCTGTATCAGCGGAGGTTAGTTTAAATTCTTATGGAGCAACTTTAACAAAGTAACAAATGTCCAAGTTACTGTGACTGAACAGCTAATTAAATACACATATGGATATGAACAGCATCGTCTGCGCTGATACCGTTGATGAATTAGTTAAAGCGCCTGGTAATAACGAGACTAGTATGGTCTCAAATCCTGGCGTTGCATGTCCTGTACATTGAAAGATCGTTGCTTAAATTTCTTTAAAATGCTGTATTGTTGATCCACCATATCGAAAGAACATTCTTCTTGTGTTTGAGCTCAGCGCATTTTTATTTCGTGTTACCACGTCCTGCCGCCTGCTGTGACCCCATCAGTCAATACTAGATCCTGCTAATTCAACGGAAAGATTCTTTACGAAGTTCCACAAGGACGTTTCAGTTAACAGTCGAATGCGCTGAAACTTCCAACCTAACAAATTCGACGATCCTCTAAAGCAGTCCGTGACTGAATTCCAAATTCAATGTGCCATTCCCTGAACGACTACTGTCCTCTATCAGTTTTACTTTTCCAAATGAAAGACTGAACCATTCATTATGGAGACATTTTAACAGACTGATACCCCCACGACAGACACAACCATGTCACTGGGAACCAGGTCACCTCCATCAGGGATAATCTCCCTTTTTGCCTCTCAGTGTCTTGTGTGTTCCTGAGATTTTCATTGTCGCAGAGTCCAGATGAAGTTTGTATTCCCCATGTACAGGGGCGAGAATTTTTTCAATGTCTCAGACCAGTTCCTGTCCCGACAACATCAGAGTCAATATTCTGGTCTCTGCTCGGTCCGACAGTTTACCCTTCCGCATTCTCCTCTGATTCCACTTCCCAAAGAGTTTCTCAATATTTCCAAAGCTGGTGCCTAGATTGGTTCGGCTCCTTAACATTTTTCCAACTGCCAATTGACAATATTTTCACAGTAAAGCTTCAGAAACCTCTGGCCTGCACCATGTCCAGTGATGTGAAGTCCCGTTTGGTGGAGAGATTCCCGAGGCTGATGAGTTTCACTTTGGAACAAAGATGGTTAAGTGGCGATTTCCTGCGGTTGTTTGTAATGATGGGACAGGGAACGGTGGGGAATGAGAACTTTGACGAGCAGGAGGAAGTGTTGCCACTGACCCGAGTCAGAGAACAGTGGACAGGGATGAAAGGAATCTAATGAAAAGCAGCACTTCTGCTCAGGACGTTCAATAACAAATGCAGAAACCCGGTGTGTGGAGCAGTGTATCTGGAAAGAGAAACAGAGATAATGTTTTAAATATGGAACATTTCTGATGAAGAACTCGAGTTCCAAAGTCGAATTAAATTACCGGCCTGGTTTGCAAAATAGGTTTTTTGAACTTTGAGCGAAAACTCGCCCAGCAGCAAGTCATTCATAGCGGAGTCAGCAGGATTCGTACCTATGCGGGAAACCTCAATGGATTTTTAACCTATCACCTTAACCACTCGGCCTTGAATACTGACTGACAAGCAGAGTTGAGCATTAACCAAATCAGCCGTGATCTCATTGAAAGCTGTCGCTGACTTGATGAGCTGAATGCTTCCATCTGCTTTCATACCTTTGCTGTCATTTGTAAGGTGCGAGACACCAATGTAAAAGAAGAAAAGCTCAAAGTTAGGAAAAGATATTTGCAGCCAAACTGAGTCAAAATTATTGATTGAAAGTAAAATCACACTTGGCAATTTGCTACATCTCTTTGCGAACATGACCAGCAGAGGTAAGCAAGGGAGCTATTGATCTGAATGTTCTTGGACATGAAACAATCCAAGGTTGGTGACATATTCATTTCATTTTCTGGCGAACGATCTGATCTTTCCAGATGCTCACAATGAAAGAGATTTTTCCCAATAAAAGACGGCAAAGAAGTCCCATCTAACGCTGACACCAACGTGAGCGCTGCTGTTTCACAATGCCACAGAGTCAGGGTCAATTCCCGCCTCAAGGAACTGAATGTGTGGAGTTTGCACATTCTCCCCGTGGCTGCGTGCGCTTGCTCTGGTTTTCTCCCACAGTCCAAAAATGTACCGGTTAGTTGAAATGGCCGTTCTAATTTGACGGGGTTAATGGAGAGGAATGCATTTGGGCTGGGGCAGGTCGGTGTGGAGTTGCTGGGCCGAAGAGCCTGTTTCCACATTGTAAGTATTCTAATCTACAGTAATCAATGACCAAGGTATGGCGCACGTTGTTCGATGGGGCATATATGACTTGTTGATTGTTTTTCTTCAAAGTTTCTTTACAATTCAAATGGGAGTGGAAGAAGGGAAATGAATGTCTCCCATAATTCTTGCCTTCTTTTATCATTCACAGGCAGTATTTTGTCCTGGAAGTTTTTTTTACACTATGGTTACTGTAAATGTTCTTATAAGCTACACTGGCTGGTTTCCTCTTTCCTCAATTTTCCTCATCTCTACCCAAACACATTTCCATCCTTATCTCTTGAATCAATGTAATCTCTAACCATTGCATAATTGCCACGGAAACTGGACTTTTCACACTCTGTGTATGCCATTTTCCAATATTAATTGATCGTTTACTGTGTTGCAATTGCGCATGAGAAGAAGAAAACAGAATAGAGGCAGGTGGTCCTGGGTTTCAAACGCACGTAATTGCAGCTAAAACGCAGATTACTGCACACAATGCGATCACGGAAGCATGCACCGAACCGTCAGGAAGCACACGATAAGTACAATGCTGGATTTTATGTCAGGAACAGGACCAGAAACACAACAGAAATACGTCTCTTGGGTACTATTTTGGATGAATTTCTCAATGAGCTATTATGTTTTACATATGTTCCATCGGGAGTTACCTCACACAAGAAAGTAACCAGTGCTGCAGACGGTCATATAATCGGAGTTCCAAGTCCCGGAGTCAGAGACACTCAGTGCCCTTTGTGTACCTGCAAGGAGCAGCTGTGCATGGGGTTTACAGGGTAACAGAACTGCATGAATGTAGCTCGATGGTCGTCTGTCTGCTTCTCCTCTATAGTTTTCTGTGCAGTCCCTGCATGCAATCTTGTCAACTTTGTTTGTCCAGCACAAGATTACTTGTCTCAGAGAGAGGCTGTTGGTTTATGTGTTGTCATAATTCCGAGTGTAAGGAGGAATCTAGTCGTCAGTTCCCAGAAACTTACTTTAATAAATGGAAGCGTGCTTTTTTAACTTGTCGTGTGGCATATCCTCGTTGCGAAGTTCGTGCACTGCGAATCACGTGGCGGGACTATCCAATTTTGGCAAAGAATTTGTGTGGCAGTCACGAGTTGCCACGACCAGCTATCCCTAGTGGCAATACGGACAAATGGCAAGTTACAAATTCGATGAGAGAAGCACAAGTTTAATGTGACAGGGCAAACAGAAGGCAGCCAGAAGATTTCTGGGTGTAGGGCAATCACCCAAGGTACCTTTTCATATGAAAGTCTGTGCATCAGTAGAATCTGGGACCCAAGTAGTCTATGTTGGTTATTCATATTCCAGACAACTTGTGTTGTTCCCAATTTACTCTGAAAGTGAATAGACATAGTTATTTCACTGTTATTTCGAAAGAAGATCCCGCATTGAATCTGTTCGCCGCTTTTTGATGCTGTGGCGAAAAGGTGGGCAATCGCGATGTGAAACGTTACTATACTTTCATTTCCTTCATTACTGTCCTGGCGAGGGAGAAAGGTGATCACCGGGGCATTGATGGCCTAATTTAATCACGGATATAATTGGAAATGTTCACTTTTAATGGTTCGTTGTTGTTCTTTTTTTTATATG
>NW_025205671.1:0-2573 GCF_004010195.1 Chiloscyllium plagiosum | reverse complement strand
TCATTGGAAGCAAATATCCGGAAAACCTTCATCTCTGAATCGGTTGGGCCCATCCATCCTCCAAACAAAATAGCCAAACTGGCTGACTGAGTAACAAACATCATGCGTTTTTTTTTGCAAATGGTGTATTCAAACCGTTCCCCTTGGCTGGAGCATCTCAGCGTTGTCGAGCATGGAAACAACTCCCGCCATCCAACTTGCCTTTGCTGAATAGATAACCGAAATTTATCCATACATATCTGCCAATATTTTTGCCTTATCTCTCAGAGGTCTTCCTGTCTATAAACCCATTCAGATGCCTTAGTAATGTTGTGAGTGCACCAGACTCAGCCACTAAATGTGGCAATTCAATTCACACAAACAAAAGTTCTGTGTGAAAAACATGTGTCCCTCACATCCCTTTTAAATGTTTCCTCTCTCGCATTAAACGTTTGCTATGTAGATTTGAACTCGCGTGTCTTGTGAAAAAGTGCTCCCTGACTATTTACTTTGTCTGTTTTCCTTATGATTTTATAAGCTTCTGTGAGGCCATATCTAAGCACTGAAGCGCCTGGGAATCTGACGAAGCTTATTCAGTTTCGTTCTCATGTCCAAGCAGTGCAAACCTTGCAAATCATTGTAAAGGTTTTCTAAAGTTACACTTGCAAGAAGTGTGTCCAGCTGCAGAACTTGTTTGACCGCGTGGTCACTCTGGAGCTGCGGGTGGACTCACTGTGGAGCATCAGCAATTCTGGAGAGTTATGTTGCCTGCCAGGTGCTCAGCCCAGAGATATCGCCCATCGGCTGAAGAGCATTCGAAAAGGAGATCGTGAACAGCCAGTTGTCTTGGTGCATACAGGCACCAACGAAAAAAAAAACGAGATGAGGACCTGCAGGGAGAATTCAGGGAGCTCGGAGAGAAAGTAAAGAGGAGGACCTCAAAGGTAGTAATCTCGGGATTACTGCCGGTGCCATGTGACTGCCAGCGAAGAAATGAATAAAAAAAATGCACGATGAACACGTGACTTGAGGAATGGTGCTGCAGGGCAGGTTTCAGATTTGTTGGATTTTGCGACTAGTTCTGGGGAATGTGGGACTATAAGAAAATTGACGATCTACATCTGAACCAGACAGGAATGAATGTCCTTTCGGGAGTTTTTGCGACTGCTATTGGGGAGGTTTTATACTAATATGGCAGAGGGCTGGGAACCACAAGAGTAAACATGTCGGCAGTGAGGTGGAAACTGGAAACGCTAAGAATCAGGAAGATAGCATTAATAATGGGAAGAGTAGACAGAGAGCAGATGAATGCAAAAGAACTGGTGGCCTGAAATGCATCGGCTTTAATGCATGGAGTATAGACAGATGAACTTAGGGCTTAGGTTGGTGCCTGGGAATATGACGTTATTGCGATCACAGAGATTTAGTTGAAGGAAGGGCATGGTTGGCAACCAAATGTTCTAGGATATAGATGCTTTAGACGGGACAGGGAGGCAAGTAAAAGAGGAAGGAAATGCATTGCTGGTCAGGGATGATATCAATAGTCTGACGAGGGAATAAGCCAGGGCTGGTGATAGAAGTTGCTGTGGGTGATTTATTTGGGAATTGTCCAATATTCTGTAAGTTTTAGAATAGTCATTGACAAAGATGAGAGTGGTCCTGAGGAAAGAGTACTAAACTGGGCCAAAGCTAATTATATCAAAATTATTCAGGAGGTCGGAAATGTGGATTGGACACAGCTATTTGTAGGAAAGTCCACAGTTCATATGTGGCATATAGTGCAGGATAGGCATGTCCCGTTGAAGGCAAAGGATTTGAAAGGCAATATTCGTGAACTGTTGATGATAGGACAATTGTACGACTCGCCAAGAGGAAAAGGGAAGCACACATAACGCCTCGGCAGTTAAGAAAATAATGGTCCCTGGAGGAACATGGGAAGAGTAGGACAAGTCTTAAACAAGGAATCAAGGGGGTTAAAAGGGGTCATGAAACAACTTCACACTCGCAGAATTAAGGAGAATCCTAAAGCCTATTATTCATATATAAGAAGCAAGCGGGTAACTAGAGAAAGGATTGGTAAACTGAAGGAAAATGAAGGAAGGCTGTATGTCGAATCTGAGAGAGTGGGTATGATTCTGAATGATTATTTTGCATCAGTGTTCACTGAGGAGAGGGACATGATAAATGTTGAGTCTACAGTAAGACATTTGATTAGTCTGGATCATGTTGACATAAGTAGGGAAGCCGTGTTGGGCAGGCTAGGGGTAATTAATGTGGACAAATCCCCAGAAACGGATGGGATCTATCCCTGGTTCCTGACTGAGGTGAGAGAGGAAATAGCTGGGGCCCTGACAGATATCTTCACGGCATTCCTCAGCACAGGTGAGGTTCTGGCCGACTGGAATGTTGCTCATATTGTCCCCTGTACAAGAAGGATATGAAGGGATATTCCGGATAACTACAGAACAATGGGCCTAACATTGATGTTGGGAAATTTGCTGGAGAAGGTACTGAGGGATATGATCTATGCTGTGGTTCTGTTCGCCGAGCTGGAAGTTTTTGTTTCGTCCCCTGGCTAGGCAACATCATCAGTG
>NW_025205670.1:2988-10771 GCF_004010195.1 Chiloscyllium plagiosum | reverse complement strand
AACAGAATAGATCGAAGCTCTGCAGTCCAGCCAAGGACTATTGTCAATGAAGTCAGAGCACAGCTGGAGTTATGAGGACAGTTCTCTTCAAGATATTAACCAACAAGAACGTCAGACTGGATTAACTATCATAAAACTCAAGTCCTTTTGATATTTATATATTTACAATCAGTGTTCAATTCACCAAACTTAGCTGAAGGTAAAGATAATCTTCAAGTGATTGTAACAGTGGAGACATCTGAATACTTGATCAGCAAATTAAAGCCTGTTGTGCTTAGATAGTAATAATTTTAAAGATATTTTTAAAAAGTAAGGTGACTTGAGTATAATGGAATAAGTTGATTGGTGTGTAGCTGATAATCTTGTTTTAATCTGAAGTTAATTTAGGATTAGCTAACAAATAAACAAATGGTAGGAAATCCCAGCCTCATGGAGTGCACATCCAGTTCCATGTGGGAAATCCAGGACACTTCTTGTGTCAGCGACAACCACAAGAACACGGAGGTGACGTGGGAAATGTCAGGAACACTCGTTTGACCACAGCTAAAGTACTGCACACATTTCTGATACCCACATTCCAGGGTTGATGTGATCACACCAGAGAGGATATTGATCAGAATGTTTCTCCGATTGGAAATTTCTGCTCTGAGGAAAAGTTGGATAGGCTGGGGATGATTTCCGAGGAGGATGAGCTGAGATTTAATTGAAGTGATAAAATGCTGAAGAATCCAGATCGAGTGGATAGGGAGGAGCTATTCATTAACAGAGAGGTCAGAAACTGAAGGTTATAGATTGAAACTAATTCTCAGAAAGAAGGGGAGGGGAGAATTCATTTCACTCGGAGATGGTAAAGTCACTGATGGGGTGGCAGAGGCAGTAACCAGCAACACATTCGGACAAAAGGTTATGGATGTAACTGAGATGCTGGAACATGCAGGGCTGCGGACTAAGGTCTGCAGAATGGGATAAATGTGATTTATTTGACATTTCTCCAGCATATTAAACTCAAGTCGAATTTGAGAATTTATGAGCATCATCAGACTTGATAGCCAAATGTCGGAATAAATTTATCAGAAAGTTACAGCACAGATCGCGGCCACTTGGCCCATCCTGGATGTGTTGGTTGTAATAGAACTATCCAGGCTTTACAGCATTCTGTACTCACCATTGACATCAACAATTTCAGACTGTGAACTCTGCCCTCTATGTTCTTATTATCTGTTTTTCAATGTATTTCTTTGACAGCTGCACACCTTGTTTCCTAGTTTCGATCCAAGCCCGAACTCTGTTCCCTGTGGCCTTGAGGGACTACCATTTCTGCTGTTTAATCTCTCCTGCCTTCCCCTGTGTGACAGACTGTCTTTTTGTCCTTGTCTCACCCCCACCTTGCTCACAACCTGTTACATTTCTGATGGTTCCCAGACCTCTGTGACTTCACTGTGTTCCCTGGGTCAATGGCACGAGTTTTGAATTCTCTTCCTCCAGAGATAATTGGAAATCTTTCTGGTTGCAGTTTCCCCCATATTTTATTTTTAAAAACAGAGCATTTGTATCAGAGTCAAATATTCGTGAGAATTCATCCACAATTCCGAGCATTTGGATGTAATCTGTGACCCTCCCACAGATATGCAGGTTTGCTCTATTGACTGTGCTAACATGGCCAGTAGTGTGCAGGTTTAGCGGGTTGGGTTAGTCATGGTAAATGAGAGGTTATGGAGGTAGGGTGGGAGAGCAGTTCATTGCAGGCTTGATGGACTGAATAGCCTCTTTCTGCACCTACGGGATTCTGTGATTCTAACTAGTTGTGATTGTCGTCACGTTTTCCTCATGCCAGGTTCATTCAGTTCAGGTACACACGCTGCCTTTGTGTTTCTGTGGGTTCTCACTCACTCCTTTCCTTCTGTTTTACATCAATTTCACACTGTACGTGAGGGTGAGAATGAATTTTTAAATACAAATATTCCAACCGAAACCCACACAGATCAGGAACTGTTTCTGCTGCTGGCATCACTCACAAGGAACAGTAAAATAAAGATTAAGTCACAAATCTTAGAGGAACATAGAGGTTACAATCACCAGGAAAGTCTTAACAGCTGAAAACTCTTTTCTCAAGAGGAGGCTGAGAGACAACCTGGTACAAGTAGGAAGCTTTGTGCCTGTGTTTGCAGAGATTTATGGTTGAAATCATTGGGATGGAAGCATGTTTTATTGCCCCACGTTATCAAAGGTGCTATCTAAATGTGCATCTTTCTTTCTGTCTTTCTGTCTGAGTTAACAATCAGATGGGTTGGTCAGTGTCTGAGTGTTTTCCCTCTTCATGTCACTGGGTCTCGGAAACTGTGTTCATTCTGACCTTGACCAGCCTAAATGTGAATCCAGACCCTGAATAATGGGGTTGGCCCTGGACCATCTCCTGGGCAGTCAGAATGAATGACAAATGCTGCCCCAGCAAGTGATGCCATGATCCCATGAACAAACAAAACAAATCCAATCGCTGTGGTTACTTGTGAACTCACCGGTGTTTCACCAAGCTGGATATCTGAGTGAATTGCTTCCCACACTCAGAGCAGGTGAATGGTCTCTCCCCAGTGTGTATGCGCTGGAGTGCAGTGAGGCTGGATGGTGTCCTGAACCCAGCCGCACAGTGAAAGCAATTGAATGGTCTCGCACTGGTCTGCTGTGACAGGGAGAGATGATATTCACCATCCCGAGGGATACTGGGTAAAGATACCTCAAAAAGGGATCTATTGAGAGTAGACCAGGAGAGACTGCTCTCTTTCATGAAAGAATCAATAATGAGGAGGCACCGATGTCAAGGGATTGACAAAAGAAGCACATGTAACATGATTCAAAATGTTTTCATGCAGAGAAAGTTTATGGTCAGGAATGCACTGTCAAAGAGTACAATGGGAGCCAGGTATAATGAAGAGAATAGAATTGAACAGAACAGTTATTGGAAGAGGACGAATGGGAAGGTTTATGGGGTAAAGGTAGAATAATAGCATTCGGTGAGGTGATCCTTTGGAGAGCTGATGAGCCAATCAGCCTCCGTTTGTGCAGTAACAATTCTGTGGACGTTTAATTCTGAGCCCTCTAGGAAAATATCAGGGCAGGGTTTGTAAAGAGGTCAGATTGAATGAGGGTCTTGGTGAACAAAAGCGAGACACAGATACAGAGAGGTTTCAGGATAGATTGAATCAAATGTTACCAATTTGCACGGCAACCAACATGACAGCAGTTATAAATGGGATTCAATAAGAGAGTGGAATTAGCGCAGCAAATAAATCTTGAACATTTATGCAGCTAAAAGTGATGCTGTGTAAAGACACCGCAGTTCGTGCTTATTTCATTCAAGACATATCAGCCAGGCTGCACATCGTCCTATATCTATCCTATTGAGCTCTTGAAGAATTTTGTTCATTTCAAGTGTTTCATATTTCAAACCTCCAGAGAAGACAGCTTCATGATCCTCAATCTCTCCTGACAGGACAAAGCTGCTAATAGAATTCAATTCACTGGGGAATGTTACTGACTGCTTCATGGATTGGAATTGGCAACTAAGACTGTAAGGTTATTGTATAAACTATCTTCAATTGTATTGCCAGATTGCCAGACACATGTGGGGCTTTGAGAAAAATAACTTAACTTACGGGCATTGAGTGTCAGAGCGCCTACTGCTGTGTGGGCATCCTGTTTAGATACGATCTATTGATAATTGTTAGAATCAACTTATACAGACTACATAGAAGTGGCCAGAGCATTATAACGGTCATCGAAGCTAGTAACACATTTCCCATGGGTTAAAAGTCGTATATGATAGAGTAGGAACGAGTTTGGCTCGTAAAGTCCAGTTATTCAAAATCATCCTAATTTACTTTCAGAAACAAGTGAGAGAAAGCCACATTATTGCATTAGTCCAAATTTAGAATTTCAGGAGAACTAAAGGGAGAGTTGGTGTTGGGAGCTGTAGTAATGAAGGAGATAAATTTGTTTTACAGAGAGAGTTCACAGATGGGGAGAGGCCATTCACCTGCTCCATGTGTGGGAAAGGATTCATCCAGTCTTCTGATCTGCTGAGACCCCAGTGAGCCCACTCTGGGGAAAGGCCATTCAGATGCTCAGTGTGTGAAAACGGTATCAGTGATTCAACCCTCCTGCTGATACATCAGAGGTTTTACACTTGGTAGGAGTTATTTCCCTCTCAGTGTGACAAGGGATTTGCTGCATCTTCAACACGACTGAGAGCCCAGTGAGTACACACAGGGAAGTGGTCATCCCTCTGCTCCGTGTGGGGTAGAGTTCACACATCACTGCAGGACTCTCATTCTGCAGTTACTGTTCATCAGAGTCAGGAGTGGACCATGTACATGATGACACTGTTGGAGTATTGATGTTGTTGTTTGTGTTAACCACATTAACTGGGCTGGAGTTGACTGAATTTATATTGCCACTTTCTGAACCTCAGGATGTCTCTCTGAGCACAAGGCTACACAAACAGCAATGTGACAATGAGCAGGGATCATCTGTTTTGATTTATATTGGGATTGAAGCACCTCTGCTTCAAAGCACCAGGTACAAGGTCAGAGGCCAGCCTTGGTCAACGGCCTGTGTGGAGTTTCCACATTCTCCCCACGATAGTGTGGGTCCTCTGGTTTCCTCCCACAGTCAAAAGATGTGCAGGTTAGGTGGATCAGTCGTGTTACATTGCCCATGGTGTCCAGGAATGTGTAGACTAGGTGGATCAGCCATACGAAATGCAGTGTTACAGGGATGGAGTGCAGTGGGTGGGATGTTCTTCAGATGGTCGGTGGAATGTGATGGGCCAATGCTCTCCTTCCACACTGTAGGGATTTTATTATTTGATTGAGGATAAACGCTACACAGCAGGGTGTCCCTGGAGAAGGAGCATGTGGTGTGTATCAATGCTTGCAATGCCTTTAGACAGAGGTGGGCACCGCAGGGGATACGTGCTTTATCTCTGTCGCTGCCCCCTCCCTACAACTCTATCTTGATTTAGTCCCTTCTCACTTTGTCACTTGTAATGGTTTGCTTTGCCTGTAAGGGGTCTTGTTTGGAAATATTCAATTGGTTACACGGGTGGCTTCCTGCTGGTAACAAAAAGCAAAATGGTGTAATGATGATGTTGATGGTGGGAAGGTTGCACAGCTCTATGTGATAACATTTCTGGGTAGGAGAAATGGGGAATAAAGAACTCTTCACAGCGCACAGAACGAGAACTGAAAAGCAGTTAAATCAAACCAAAGCTTCAGACAGGGAGGGAATATTTCCCTGGAGTTTGAGTAATTGGGAAGTGATGGTTTCTGGGAATAGACAGGATTTTGTTTTACAGGGCGTTTGAAATTTTAAAAACTTTTATGTTCAGATCGTTTCGATTCTTTTACTTTTATTCTGGGATAAACCTGAATACAAGGTTTGCAAATTTATTTATTTTTAAATGTAAAAGACAAATATTAAATAAAATCCATCAAACCTTCCTCACTGAAAACTGATGTGGAGGTGCAATCTCCTGGAGAATCCCTGCCCTGCCTACTTCTTCCTACTCGGGCTCCATGGCTACATACATTCCTGGGAGAGAGCAGGAAACAGCTATTCGGCTTTTCAATTCTGCTCCACCAACCAATGGGAAACAGCTGACCAGCCAGCTTAGTCTCCTGTTCCCGTATATCCCCTTAGATATAGTTCTTCGAGGTAAATTCATCGAAGTCCTCCTTTGGCTTCACCACCTTTTGTTTCAATGACGTTGCTGTGTTACTGTGTGGGTGTAGGCAGGGTTAGTGTGATGGTGCTGCCTCCTGGAGGATACACTCAGCGTCCCTCATCATCCTGCAGGAACATCAATCGGGGTTCAGCAACTAGAGAGAGAACCCAAGATATGGGCATCACTGGCTCAGCCAGCATTTATTCCCAATCTCTAGTTACTCTTGAGAAGATGGTAGTGAGCTGCTGTCTCGAACCATTCACAGTCCATTTGGTGCAGAGAGACCGACAATGCTGGGAGGGAGAGTGTTCAGGATTTTGGCCAAGTGAGTCTCTATCTTTGGTTCTTCAAACGCTGGTTAACTTAATCACGATCTGCACATAATTTTGAGATTTCAGTCTGTGAATCTTCACCATCTATCACCCTGTATAAAGGAATATGTACGGATTAGAAATTCAGAACAGACAATTCTAGTTTGTCTGGAATATGTTTCCCCTTTCTTCCCCCAAAGCTGTAACCCTCCAGCCCACTTACTCTCTCCCTCCATTCTGCCTCTGCTACCGCTAATGTACACCCTCCCCATTCTCATGAGGTTACTGATAAACAGATCCATGCCACCACTTCCCGTCCCTGGTTAGACTCTGCACCCTTTCTGGGTTCACTTCCTTTCCCTTCAGTTGCTGCAAATCAATAATGTAACAGCAGAATGAAAAAAAAAAGGAAACAGACAGGGAGATGGCAGACCCTGGACAGAACAGGAACCTTCAGTCTGGGAGAATTAGTCAGACCCTTCTTTGTTTCTCATTGGTCAATTCCAGTGTTATGACGAGTTGGGGTTGGAACTTGGTTCCACGTGGGTGTGATGGCACATTGACCCCCCCCCCCCCACCCAACCGATCAATACTATAAGGAGATGCGTCCCTTCTCCAGCCAATCAGTGTGAAATGCTTTCCACTCGTTACCCAAAACACATGCTCCAAAACACTCACACATTCCGTACATGTACAGTTCCGGGTTTCCCCACACGTGTGGTCCCTGCCTCAGGGATTGTGGGAGTTGTTGTCCCCATGAAGCCTCTTGAAAGTGAATGAAAATTGTGGGCTGGAGGGTGTTGAATCCCTATTCAGACACACAGGACATGTGGGCTGTCACTGGGTTTTACTGAGACATCTGCTTAGACAGCCCGAGTTCTGACGTAAGGAATATCCATTCAGCCAATTGCGGGGTGGGGAGGTTAATAAGGGGCAGCAAATTTTAAGAGAGGTGGCTCAGTGGCTAGCACTGCTGCCTCACAGCGTCAGAGAGCCGGGTTTGATTCCAGCCTTCGGCGACTGTGTGGAGTTTACACATTCTCCCTCTGTCTGCGAGGGTTTCCTCTGGGTGCTCTGGTTTCTTTCCACAGTCCAAAGATGTGCAGGTTTGATGGATTGGCCATGCTAAATTGCCTACAGGGTCCACGCATGTGCCAGTTAGACAATTAACAACAGGAAATGCAGGATTACAGGGAACGGATGGGTCTAAATGGGATGCTCACTATAGGGTTGGTGTGGACTCGATGGGTGAACACCCTGTCTCTGCACTATAGGGACTCTATTCTATTCTCATGAAGAAGAATTTACCTATCTCACTGTGTTCTGAATCTGTGGAATTCCCTATTCAAAATGCAGTGGATGCCAGGGTAATGAGCAAACTTAATGAAAAGATACAGATGTTTCATTTGCAATGAGTTGAAGTGTGAGAGAGCGCAGGCGGGAAAATCCAGCTGAGACCGAGGTAGGCTCAATCATCATCGTATTAAATGGTGGAGCTGGTTCAAAGGGCTGCATTGCCTCTCCTGTGCCCAGTGCTTATCTTCTTACGGTAATAACTGGAAAGCTGAATCCAAAACTCACCACCTTCAGAAAATGCAGGATACTCAGGTGTTCACGGAACGAGGACATACCACAACCAAAAGGACTAGCCACACTATCATACATCAGGAGCACCTCGGAACTGACTGCCAGACTACTGCGACCCCTAGGACTCATAACAGCACACAAACCAACAGCCACGCTCAGACAACAA
>NW_025205670.1:0-2502 GCF_004010195.1 Chiloscyllium plagiosum | reverse complement strand
CAGTTGACAGACAGTGGAGGAATATCAAAGCAATTTTTCAAACTGCTCAGCAAAAGTATATATCAGTGAAAAGGAAAGGATTGTAGGAAAAGGAGTAATCTGCCATGGGTGGCTAAGGAAATAAGGGAGTCTATCAAATTAAAATAGAAGGCACACAAATTGGTATAGACCAAGGAGAAACTGGGAGATTAGAAAAACTTTAAAGTTCAACAGAAAGCTAGATGGGATTGGGGGAGAAAAGTGATGAGCAGCTATCCCCAGGGCCGGAATAACAGTTTACACTGCTGGAGGGGAACCTATTGTGTTGGGAACATATGGCCTCTGTAATTGTTGAAGCACTTAACTGTTACCATAGAGATCATCCTGATCACGTTACAAATCACAGCACACTCCAAAAACTTGTATTTCCAAATAAACCTGTTGGACTATAACCTGGTGATGTGTGTTTTTTAACTTTGCACACCCCGCTCCAACACCGGCTCTTCCACATCAGAATCCTGACAGACAGCCCCACTGAAACTGAAGTGCCTGTCAGATACTTGAGGGAGCCAAAGGGGCGTGGGGTAAGGGGTATGTGGTTTAACCACAAAGTGCTGAACAGAACTAGACTTTTTAACTGCTGTTGCCATTGAGATAATACTGAGAGACAGCGTCCATTCAAACCCACAAACCACAAAGGTATAAGAATGGGAGCGGCACATCGGACAGGTGGGGAGTTACCTGATGCTGCCTGGAGGTGTTCTGCATGTACACTATCCAGGTAACTGCCATGTCTCATCAATAAAGACTCTAAGAAGACCTCTCAGAGTTCTGTATCCAGTTATTCCTATCCAGCAGGGTTCAGGAATATGAGTACACAGCAGTCAGTCTTCACAGTGGAGGATACGAAGACCATGCCAGTAATTGATAAGGAGACTGAGGAATGTGAAGACCTAGAAACATCCATTATCATGAAAAAGTTAGAGCTGGGCAAGCTAATGGAGCTAAAGGTAGACAAGTCTCATTACCCTGATTGAAGATATCCCAATATACCAACAGAGTTAGGGGGAGAAATAGCAAATGCACTTAAAGTCATTACAGCAGAGACAGGCCCTTTGGCCCAAACTGGCCCATGCCGATCAGAATGTCCATCCACGCTAATCCCATTTCCATGCACTTGGCTCATCTGCTTCTGAAACTTTCCTATCCATGTATTTGTCCAAATGTCTTTTACATGTTGTTAACACACCTGCCTCAACCACTTCCACTGGCGGCTCATTCCATATACATACCACACTCTGTGTAGAACAGTTGCCCCTCAACTTCCCTTTTATTCTTTCTCCTCTATGCTTAAACTGATACCCTCCGGTCCTTAGTTCCCTGGGAAAAAGACTGAGTGCATTCACCTTACCCAGGCCTCTCATGATCTTATACACTTCTTTAATATATTCCCCCTCGGTTTCCTCTGCTCTAAACAAAAATGTCCTCGCTTGTCCAACCTCTCCCTGAAACTCAGACCCCTGAGACCTGGCATTATTCTTGTAAATTTCTTCTGCACCTTTTCCAGTTTAATAACTGACACCTACACTGCACTCATCACATTTCCCGTGTTTCCCCACGGTGCTGGAACTGACGTGACAACGCCAATGGATTACAAACCATGATCGATAATTCACTCCGTTACAACAATCCCATTTTCATAGCTTTTTCCATGATGCAGGAATCCTTTTGTCTTTCTGGTTTCATGGTAAATTCATACAAAACCAATCTGTGGCTTACCTGTTCCAGGGAAATGTGCCATGATTTTTTAGACTTTCAAAAACCAAATGAAATCTCTCTCTACAGTCATCACACTAACACGGACTTTGCTGTCTCAGTACTTTTTCCAGCCACACTAACATTTGAAATATTCGTTCACGGACAGAATGCACACCTTCCCTTCCAGATCAAAAGGCCAATGATATCCAGATCGGCACAGATCCAGTAACTATCAAAATTGAACATGAAATTCAATTTGAATTTCTCAACTGCAAATCCCCCCTTTAAGTACTCTACAACAGACAAAACAGAAAGTGCTGGAGGTCCTCAGCAGGTCTGGCAGCATCTGAAATGGTGACAGATGCAGGAAACATTGCAGCCTTGAAGAAGTGTTTGGATGATTACACCGGGCACGTGCGCTTGATGACCAATATGGAGAAGATGGGGGCATTGCATTCAACAGTTTTATACCAGAGACTCTGACCCCATTTTATTCCGTGTTTCTCTAAGATTCCCTCTCGTGGGAAGCAGTGGAGAATGTAAATGATGTGTGACCTTCCTAGGGAGAGGATTCGAGTACCGGAGCAGGGATCCCTTTCTGGAAGGGCCTTGGTGAGACCACACCTGGAGTACTGTGTGTACCTTTGTTCCCCTTTCCCAAGGAGAGCTATCCTGGTTATTGAGAGGGAGTAAAGGAGGGTCACCAGCCTGACTCCTGGGATGTGTAGATGGTTAAGGGCTGCAGATGCTGGAAGTCAGAGTTTA
>NW_025205669.1:6914-10771 GCF_004010195.1 Chiloscyllium plagiosum | reverse complement strand
ACTGCTCGGCCAGCCTGACACATACTAACCCCACCCCCTTCCGTGATCAATGATCACACGAAGGCTCAGTACAGTCAGAATCTGCACACACACCTGTACACACGGACGTCTATCAAACTCTCTCACTCACCCACATTCCAGCCTGTTGCTTTGTCAGACCCCCTCAAACAGTGATGCTTTATTCCCACCTCTGGACTGAAGGACCCCGTCTCGCCAATCAAATCTTGCAACAGGGCTCAGAGAGACTTGAGCAATGTGCATTTCACAGCCAGGCCACTAGGGGGCCCCTACACTATTACATTGAACTGGGCACCACACTCAATCTCTCTCACACACACACACACACACAGTCACGCACACAGACCACACGGACACTAAGGGGGTTTCTCACTCACTCAGCTCTGCCTTTGCACACCTCCCACGGGCTCATGTTGCTGTCCATTCCCATTTAACCATCCTCTCAGCGAGAACCCCTCCACCAACCTCCGCCACCATGCACTAAATATGCAGAATAGTGTCCTGAATGAATACCAGAAGAAGCTGCCTTCCCATTGGGGAGTTCATACACCTCATTTGGAGGAGGGTCGTGTTGGATAACAGGATGGGATAGACAATTTGTTCAAGTCTCCAGGGCCCTGCTGTTATGGAAAATAAAGAGCATGAAAGCATGGGAAAGGGTTAGAGCATGTGAAAGTGGAGAAATGTGTCAGAGATGGTCCAGGTGAACTTGAGGTCGGGGTGGAAGGTGTTCCTGAAAAGCGCAATAGATCAGGTGGCATCCGAGGAGCAGGTGAGTCAACATTTCAAGCATTAGATCTTCATCAGGAATGTCGTGGCCCACAGGGGCTGAGAGATGAATGGTAGGGGGAGTGGGGCTTGGAGGGATAAGATAGCTGAGAATGCGATAGGTAGATGAAGTGGAAAGTGATGGTGGGAGGTCGGAGCAGTATGTGAAGCAGGTAGGTGGGAAGGAAGATGGACAGATAGGGCAGTTCAAGAGGACGGTGCTGAATTGGAGAGTCGGATCTGGGATAAGGTGGGCAGTGCGGGGTGATTGGGAAACTGTTGAAATTGACATTGATTGTGTGTGGTCAGAGTGTCCCAAGGCAGAAGATGAAGCATTCTTCCTGCAGTCCTTGGGTGGCTGGGATTTGGCAGTGGAGAAGGCCCAGGACTTGCATGTCCTTGGTGGAGTGGGAGGGTAGTTGAAGTGGTTGGCCACAGGTAGGCACAGTTGTTTAGTGTGTGTGTCCCGCAGATGTTCTCTGGGACATTCCACAAGTTGACAATCTGTCTCCCCAATGTAGAGGAGACCACATCGAGAGCAATGGACACAGCAGGTGAGGTGTTTGGTTCTGCAGGAAAATCTCTTACAGATGTGGAAGGATCCTTACGGCCTTTGGATGGAGACGAGTGGGGCAATGTAGGTGCAGATTTTACACCTCTTGAGGTGTCAAGGGAAGGTGCCAGGAGTGGTGGGTGGGTTGGTAGGGTGCGTAGACCAAACGAGGAAAGGAATGCTTGGTGCAAAATGCTGAAAAGGGTGAAGAGGGAACTATATCTCTGGTGGTGGAGTCTGACTGTAGGTGGCAGAAATGGTGGAGGATGATGCATTGTATCCAGAGATTGGTGAGGTGGAAGGTGAGCACAAGGGGATTTCTATCCTTGTTGCGGTTGGAGAGGTGGAGTTCAAGGGCACAGGTGCGGGAAGTGAAGGAGTTGTGCCGGAGTGCATTGTTGACATTCTGGGAGGGAAAATTATGGTCCTTGAAGTAGGAGGTCATCTGGAATGTTCTGGCGTGGGATTGATTCTTCTTGGAGCAGATGCGCTGGAGGCAGAGAAATGGGGACTGATGGGTTGCAGTTTTACAGGAGGCGGGGTGGGAGTTGGTGGGCTTGAAGAGGATGCCCGCTTTGAGTCAGTCACAGGATATGGAGATGGAAAGGTCCAGGAAGTGGAGGAAGGCATGTGAATTAGGTGTATTTGGAAGCAATGGCTTTTGTATGGCTTTTGATACAGACAGACTCTAACCTCACACCTTTGCAACGAGAAACAGCAGGTTGAGCTGCTGCAGGTATTTGTGGATTGTCAGTGCAGTGTGTTTGATTGGAGTTATGCCTTCACAAGATAGGGTTGTGTTTGGGCAGGTTGACAGGCTGTACCAGACTGAGATCTGGTGACTGAGATCTGGTCAATCTTCTTTTTTATTCAGAGTAAAGCTACTACGAGGCCTGGGATTTGTATCCAGGCCCCAGACAGGGGCAGCAGAGCGTCAGATAACTGCAAGTTCACAGAGAGTGGAATGCTGGAGAGCACTTGTGGATGCTCCCTCCTTACCTTACAAGGGAATGGATGAGGTTGGTGATGGTTCATGGGATGGGGGCGTCGTCTGGCGAGGCTAGATGGTGTTAGCCGTCCCTAATTGCCCCTTGAACTGCGTGGCTTGCTGGCGACACAGAGCTATGTAGACTCAGACTCTCAGAATCTCTCTCTCTGCGTCTCTTTCTCCCTGTGGATTGTGTTTTTGCCAAGTGTTTGGGAAAAAGCCAATTCCCCCCAAACGAGTAGCGGACGCCGCGTGTGCCAGGCCTGGCTAGCACAGTCGGTAGGGCATGAGACTCTTAATTTCAGGGTCGTGGGTTCGAGCCCCACGCTGGGCGGTGTGTTTTACTGTTAACCCGCACCTCCCGTTTCGCGCAACAGCTCCCGTCCATTTGGACGCGCCTTGATCTATTACTGGTCCGAGTCAATCAGGAGGTTCAATACTCCCGGGGGGCCTGATGAAGGGCTTCTATCCGAAACGTCGACTCTCCTGCTCCTCGGACGCTGCCTGACCGGCTGTGCTTTTCCAGCACCACACTCTTCCACTCTGACCTCCAGCATCTGCAGTCCTCACTTTCTCCTAAATTCTCCCTGCAGTCTGATGGAGTGCAGCGACACACTCTCTCTCTCTCTGCAGCCGCTCGCTTCACTGAGAGCTCCATTGGCTTTACCACCGACACTGGGGGGAGGGTGTGGGCCGTACACACAGAGGCTGCACACACTCACAGACACAAACATTAACCTGCGGCTCTGTAAACCCGCCTGGGGCAGGGGAAGCGAGTCTGACTCCCCAGCAGCAGGTGCCTTGGGGGTTGGGGGGTGGTGGTGGGTGTCAGTTTTATCACAAGGTCACACTCCAGTTCGTTTAGGAGTTTACAAAAAATTAGACCCACACAATCAGGAGTGAGACTCAAACCGCCAGGTCAAAGACAAGTTGCAGCTTAAATCAGCACCTGAGACCGCTCGGCCAGCCTGACCCATACTAACCTCGCCCCATTACGTGATCAACGTTCACACGAAGGCTCAGTACAGTCATTGTCTGCACACACACCTGTACACCCGGACGTCTATCACACTCTCTCACTCACCCACATTCCAGCCTGTTGCTTTGTCAGACCCCCTTGGGTACAAATGTACTCAAACAGTAATGCTTTATTCCCACCTCTGGACTGAAGGACCCCGTCCCGCCAATCAAATCTTGCAGCAGGGCTCAGAGAGACTTGAGCAATGTGCATTTCACAGCCAGGCCACTAGGGGGCCCCTACACTATTACATTGAACTGGGCACCACACTCAATCTCTCTCACACACACACACACAGTCACACACAGTTACACACACAGACCACACGGACACGAAGGGCGTTTCTCACTCACTCAGCGCTGCCTTTGCACACTTCCCACGGACTCATGTTGCTGTCCATTCCCATTTAACCATCCCCTCAGCGAGAACCCCTCCACCAACCTCCGCCACCATGGACTCAATGTGCAGAATGGTCTCCTGAATGAATACCAGAAGAAGCTGCCTTCCCATTG
>NW_025205669.1:6289-6871 GCF_004010195.1 Chiloscyllium plagiosum | reverse complement strand
GCATGAAAGCATGGGAAAGGGTTAAAGCATGTGGAAGTGGAGGAAGGTGTCTGAGATGGTCCAGGTGAACCTGAGGTCAGGGTGGAAGGTGTTCATGAAGTTGATGAACTGTTCAACCTCCTTGTGGGAGCACGAGGTGGCGCCAATTCACTCATCCTTGTAGTGGAGGAAAAGATGGCAAATGGTGCCAGATTAACTTCGGAAGATGAACTGTTTCATCTACCTGATGAACAGACAGGCATAGTTGGGGCACATGCGGGTGCCCATCGCTACCCCTTTAGTCTGAAGGATTCAAAGGAGAGGGCATGTTATTGGGGCGATAACTCAGCTCTGCTTCACACTGGGCTGAACAGGGAATGGGTTGATGCTGGAGCTTCCTCACTCACTCAGTGCTGCCTTGACACACCCCCCACTGACTCATGTTCCTGTCCATTCTCATTTATCCAAACCCTTCAGCGGGAGACCTCCCTCTTCCTCCAGCATGGACTAAATGGGCAGAATGGTCACATCAATGAATTTCTTTTCTCTGAGTTGAGGAGCTTATAATCTCCTGGTTATATATTTTTTGAAATTCTCCTGGTT
>NW_025205669.1:3503-5019 GCF_004010195.1 Chiloscyllium plagiosum | reverse complement strand
AGCTGTGCCTTCACAAGGTAGAGTTAAAAATCTCACAACACCAGGGTATAGTCCAACAGGTTTATTTGGAAGCAATGGCTTTTGAATGTTGTTCCTTCATCAGGTAGCTATGGAGCAGGATCATAAGACACAGAATTTATAGCAAACGATCAGTGTCATGCAACCGAAATAATATATTGAACAAATCTAGATTGCTGTTAGGTCCTTCATCGTTCAGAGTGGGTTGCAGGTTTCGCTTCATTAATATGTAAATCCCACAACTTCTTTGAAGTCCCATTCTCGAGATAACAAGGTTTTATGAATAAAAGGTGAATTCTCAGCTCAGACAATGCATTGAAGGTGTGAGGCAAAGTGTGCGTGAGAGTGTGATGGAGTATTAGTCTGTGAGAGGGTATGTGCGTGGGTGTGTCTTGGGGCGGGGGATGTGTGTGTGTGTGAGAGAGAGTCTCAGCTGGGACCTTGAGTTCATGTCACACTATCGGTGACCCCACTACGCTATACATTCTCTCATACACACACTCACAAGTACAGAGACAGACACACTCTTACATACTCACCCACTCACGCAGACCCTCTATCATACACACGCTCTCTGCTGCCCCTCACCTGATGAAGGAACAGCACTCTGAAAGCCAGCGCTTCCAAATAAACCTGCTGGACTATAACCTGGTGTTGTGTGATTTTTAACTTTGTACACTCCAACAATGGCATCTCCAAATCATTGTTGATGGAGAGCTCATGCTCAACTCGTCAATTCTCCTGCTCCTCAGATGCTGCCTGACCGGCTGTGCTTTTCCAGCAGCACACCATTTGACTCTGATCGCCAGCATCTGCATCTGTGTGGAATGCTCTGCCCCAGAGGGCAGTGAAAGCCCAGTGTCTGGATTCATTTAAGAAAGAGTTGGATAGAGCTCTCAAGGCTAGTGGAAGCAAGGGTTATGGAGATAAGGCAGGAACAGGATACTGATTAAGGATGATCAGCCATGATCATACTGAATGGTGGTGCAGGCTCGAAGGGGTGGTCAAGGGGGACTGAGCTGCTGATTGAAAAGGAAGGCTTCACCAAACATGGACCTTGAACACACAACCTTAATCCTTGGGTTTAAAAATCTCATATTCTACTGACTGAGGCAGCCGGCCATACATTACCAACTCCTGTTACTGCGAGTCCGAAATTAAAACCAATATAATGTACAACGCACAGCTTGGATTGGCTAAAATTCATCCAAGCCCCTACCCCTGCTGCTACTGTGGGAACCTGCAATCAGCCCCCTCCCACACACTCCTACATTCACAACCTGCAGCATTCCCACCGTCACACCGGCCAAGCTCACACACACACACAGACACACACACACATATACACAGATACACACACACATATACACGCACACAGATACACACACACAGATACTCACACAGAATCACACACACAGATACAGTCACACAGACACAGATATACACACAGTCACAGAGACAAACACAGATACACATGCACACAGGTACACACACACAG
>NW_025205669.1:0-3014 GCF_004010195.1 Chiloscyllium plagiosum | reverse complement strand
AGTCTCGGTGTATGAGTCTGCACATAGTCAATGTCCCGGAGCTGAGATTGTATCTATTCACTGTGAATTGAAGGGCTTCTCCCTGGCAGGAAGGGACATGTACAAGAGCGTTGCTTCAGCACAGTTTCCATTGTGTAGTGGTTATCACATTCGCCTCACAAACGAAAAGTCCCCAGTGAGATTCTGTGTGGGAACATTATGCCTCACGTCCTGCCTTTCTCTTCCCTCAGGGAACTGGCCCAAACTCACACATCTCCCATCTGAAGGACAATGTGAGATCTGCAGAAGCTGGAGATCAAAGTCAGGAATGATCAGAGGAAGAGCTCATGCCCAAAATGTTGATTCTCCTGCTCCTCAGGTGTTGCCTGGCCTGCTGTGCTTTTCCATTGCCACGCTCTCCACTGCGATGCCACATGCAAAGCTGAGAATTGATACCTCATAGCAGGAGATGTGAGGCGGTGTCAGTGAGGTCAAGGGAGATTGCAGAGCAGCACATCTGTGGGAGGAAACCGTAGGGAACCCACCCAGACACGGGGAGAATGTGCAAACTCCAACACAGGCAGTCGTTCGAGGCTGGAATCAAACCTGGGACCCTGATAATTGCTAAATCCCCCCCACCCACAGCAGTAGCTGCAACTGCAACCACGTGGAGTGCCTGGCTAGCTCAGTCGGTAGAGCATGAGACTCTTAATCTCAGGGTCGTGGGTTCGAGCCCCACGTTGGGCGATGTGCTGCACTTTTAAAACTCCACACCCACTTCCGATTAGCTCTCTCCCATTTGGACGCGCCTTGATCTTTCACTGCTCTGAGTCAATCAGGAGGCTCAATACTCCCGGGGTCCTGATGAAGGGCTTCTGCCCGAAACGTCGCCTCTCTTGCTCCTCGGACGCTGCCTGACTGGCTGTGCTTTTCCAGCAACACACACTTCCACTCTGACCTCCAGTATCTGCAGTCCTCACTTTCTCCTAAATTCTCCCTGCAGTCTGATGGAGTGCAGCGACACACACACTCTCTCTCTGCAGCCGCTCGCTTCACTGAGGGCTCCATTACCCAGTGCTGCTGGCTTTACAGTCGACACTGGGTGAGGGTCTGGGCCGTACACACAGAGGCTGCACACGCTCACAGACACAAACAGTAACCTGCGGCTCTGTAAAACCGCCAGGGGCAGGGGAAGTGAGTCTGACTCCCCAGCAGCAGGTGCCTTGGGGGTTGGGGTGGGCGTCAATTTTATCACAAGCTCACACTCCAATTCGTTTATGAGTTGAAAAAAATTAAACCCACACAATCAGGAGTGAGACTCAAACCGTCAGGTCAAAAACAAGCTGCAACTTAAAATCAGCACCTGAGACCGCTCGGCCAGCCTGACCCATACTAACCTCGCCCCATTCCGTTGTCAATGTTCACACGAAGGCTCAGTCCAGTCAGTGTCTGCACACACCTCTCTGTTCACACAGACTTCTATCAAACTCTCTCACTCACCCACATTCCAGCCTGTTGCTTTGTCAGCCCCCCTCTGGTACAAATATACTCAAACAATGATGCTTTGTCCCCCCTCTGTCCTGAAGGACCCCGTCTCGCCAATCAAGTCTTGCAGCAGAGCTCCTGGAGACCTGAGCAAAGAGCCTTTCCCACCCAGGCCACTAGTGGGCCCCGGTGCACTTACATTGAACTGGGCACCACACTCAGTCTCTCACACACACACAATCACACAGACACACATTAAGGCAGCTTCTCACTCACTCAGCGCATCCCCAGTGCTTGTCTCCTTTGACATCTCACACCCCACCTCCGCCAACACAGACTACAGCTGTAAATGGGCAGAATAGACTCCTCGATGAATACAAGAAGAAGCTCCCATTGGTGAGTGCATACACTTCATTTGCAGGAGGGTCGGGATCAATGAGTTGATTCTATTACAGCATTTCCAACATCAGCGAGATTTGTTTTAAAAATGCCTGAAATGATGGCTGGTGAACTACCTCACGACAGCAACTGGTGAGGTAGCACCCAGCATCACCTCTGGCTGGTTCAGTTGGTGACAATGTGAGAGAGCCTGGATCTCAGGGATGTGGCTCCAAGGCCCATGTTGGGTGACTGACGTCTTTTGAAACAAGCACCTTCTTTCCATCAGCTCTCTGAGCCGCTCTGCAATCTCCCCTGACCTCTCACTGATCCTGTCCCACATCTCCTGCTCTCAGGAATCAATTCTCAGCTTCCCATGAGGGGTCATCCCCAGCGCTTGTCTCCTTTGACATCTCGCACTGTCCCAGTTCTGGATGGGACAGTCGGGACAAAACCTCAAGAGAGAGGTGTCAGAGTTTTGGCCAGCTCCATGAGGGAGGAGAAAAGCCGAAGATGAAAGACGATGTTCCCACCCAGGATCAAACTGGTAACTTTTCGCATGTAATGTGAACATGATAACCACTACACTCTGGAAACCATGTGGTTGTTGGAACTTTGTACATGTCCCTTCCTGCCTGTACCTGTGAACAGGTACAATCTCTGGGGAGGAACTGCGACACTCCTCCTGACTTCAGTTGTGAAAGAGGTAGACTTGCCTCTTTTGAGCAATCACAGGCAGATGGATAGAGCATTTCACTTCCTCCCAGCTGCTTTGACTAGTGTATTTCTCCTCCATACCCAGTGAGGTCTGTGCTGTGTCATCAAATGTCAGAAAGACATTTTGCAAATAGAAGCAGTCGGTTGAGCTGCTGCAGGTATTTGTGGTTTGTCAGTGCAGTGTGTTTGGTTGGAGCTGTGCCTTCACAAGACAGAGTTAAAAATCTCACAACACCAGGGTATAGTCCAACAGGTTTATTTGGAAGCAATGGCTTTTGAATGTTGTTCCTTCATCAGGTAGCTGTGGAGCAGGATCATAAGACACAGAATTTATCGCAAAGGATCACAGTGTCATGCAACCGAAATAATATATTGAACAAACCTGGATTGCTGTCAGGTCTTTCATCGTTCAGAGTGGGTTACAGGTTTCGGTTCATTAATATGTAAATCCCACA
>NW_025205668.1:0-10769 GCF_004010195.1 Chiloscyllium plagiosum | reverse complement strand
AGCAAAGAGGTAAACCAGCAGCAGGTTGCCGTTAGAGGACAGGCCCAGCCATGAAGTATTGATACATGTTGAATGTATACCTCCTGAGGCAGCCTGGCTTCCGGTGTTCTTCCAGCCCCTGCGTGTTTTCTTTGGATTCCCGGAGTTGTTTTGTCGCTACGTAAGGAACAGGAGCATTAAGCCACTTCCCTGTACTTTTCCTCCCGCACTGTTTCCCCGTTGCTCGACGGCTTCTACTGTGTCACGTTGTTCTTCCTGCCAAACGGGAGCGTTCTTCGCATCAGTTGCTTGTTATCCTCACGTTCCTCGAAGGAGAAACACAGAAGTGGAAATCCAAACTCAAACACATTAGCCCTGGAGAGAATGACTTCACGCTTTTTCATCAGAAATAATTCCGAATAACAGTGAGAAAGCCCGTTCGGATGTTTGCTGCAGTTTATGTGAGAAAATGCAGCAAGGCCCCAGTGGGACTTTTCGTAACCACTGGCAAACAAGACGAGAGCTCCAATCAATGAGCTGCGGATCTATGCGCGAATGTTTTGCTTTTATACTGACAAGAAAATGACGGCCTCGAGTAGAACAAACTCCATGACCCGAGGTTTGTGATGCAACCAGAGTTTTGTGGTTGAAACTTCTGCTTGACTCCTCCTTGTTTGATCACTTGTTTCTTGTAACACTTCGTCAGCTTCCCAATATCTCGTTATGCGACTGCAATCAAAATTTGCTTAAACTCCTTTCAGAGGAAAAGCTTTGAAGTTTCCATATATGAAAGGCATGCTGCAGGATTGATACAATTTACTGCCGTTGATTTCAACTCGTATCACAGATATTCTACATCACTTGGTGAGGAACTATTTTTCTAACGGCATTCTGCGATCTCCTGAGTGAAGAGATTTCATGCTTTATGGACTTTATACATGAAATTTCGGGCGTCAGACATGAAACAGTTAAAATCGACCATGATCAAAAGGATGGAATTCGAGGGAATGTAGATATCTGAGAGAGTTTTTTAAAAAAAAGAAGTACAATTTTGGTGTTGTTCGCTGGCTGAGTTGGCATTTATTGACCATCTCTCATTGTTCTTGAGTGGGCTGTAGGACATTGCAACGATAGATTAAGCGGAGACAGTTTAAAAATTTGATTAAAATGACGAAAATGTTGATAAGTAGCAGAGCAGTGATCGGTGAAGAATCCCTGTTGCGAATACTCCTACTTGCAGCAGAGTTGTTCAAAAACCTCAGGATTACAACATTGGGTGAACAACCGACAACCTCTTCCCTTCCACCATGTGAGAGCCCGTGTGGAATGATAAAGCTACGAAGGCAGCAGCGCATGTTTGGAAAAATGGGCGGTGGTAATATCCTCATTCAAATAAGTTACAACAGAACACTGAACAAATATCAAGTACACACATGAATAGAGGCAGAGGAAGTTTGACCAGAGTAGAGAGGGAATGTGACACACGGATGGAAGTGCATTACGATAGTTTAGTCCAAAGGGATGAAAAAGAGTTTCAGCTGCAGATGAGCAGAGATGTCGAAGAGCCGCACGATGTTAATGAGGTGAAGTATGTCTCCATCGTCATGACGTAACTGGTTCAGACTCTGACAATTATCAAGGAGAAGATTGAGTCAGTGGTGTGGCAATTTCTCCACCAATGTGGCCGATTCTGCACTCATCTCATCCACTTCCAGCAACTTCGTACTCAAGACCCACCCCTCCATCTATGAAAAAGGCAGAATCTCCTGGTCATCAACTTCCACCCCACGAAACTCCGTTGACATCATATCATCCTCCGCCATTTCCCAATTTTCAAATGGACGCAATCAGCAGAGATGTATTTCCTTCCCCGCCTCTAGCCCCTTTCTGTGAAGATCATTCCCTCCGTGACTCCCTTGTCAGGTCCACGTCACTCACCAAACCACCCTCCCCTCGAGGCACCTTCCCATTCCATCACAGGAATTGCAAGTTCCACCCACACCTCCGCCTTCAACTCCGTCCAAAGACTAAAAGGATTCTTCCACATCCATCAGAATGTTTCCTGCATTTCCACACATGACATCTACTCAATCCATTGCTCCCAATGCAGTCTCCCCTACATTTGGGAGATAGAGTGCCGAATTGCAGAGCAACATCTCCGGGGCACCCACACCAAATGACATATCTGCCCTGTGGACGAACACTTCAACTCTCACTCCCACTCAGACAAGTACATGCAGGTCCTGGGCATCCACTATCGCTCCATCTTTACCACCCGACGCCAGGAGGAAGAAGGCCTCATCTTTCACATAGGGACCCTCCAACCACACGGCACCAATGTGGACTTCAATATATTTCTCATTTTCCTCCTCCCATCTCATCCCAGTACTTAAGTTCCAAGTTGGCACCAATCTCATGATCTTTCCTATCAGTCCTGCTTCCTTCTCGCCGATCCGCTCCACCCTGCTCTCCGACCTATCACCATTACACCATTGCCACCACTTCAACCAACCTATCACACTCTTAGCTACCATGCCTCTTCCTATTTGTCTCTCTACCTCCTTGGATCATTTCAAATGATGGGCTCTTGCTTAAAACGTCGATTCCACTGCTCCTCGGATGCTGGCTGTCCTGCTGTGCTTTACCAAGACCACACTCTCTACTCAGTGGCGAGGCAGTGGATTTGTGATGAGGATTGAAGACAGAGGCCTCACATTCCATGATTCAATTGAAGGAAATGTCTGCTCCAACGGACAGGATGTCAGACAACTCCGGACAGTGTTTGAGCTCGAGTGAACAGGGAGTCGATGGTGTTCACAACCACCTGTTGACCTGCTCCTTCTCAGTCGTGGAGGGTGTGTTTATGAAAGATTCTGGCAGAATTCCACTCAAATTGTTGATGTCTAAACCCCTTAACTTCAATCCCTATCTTCATGCACAACCTAGAGTGTGTGAGAGACTCTTTCTAATTCTTTTGATTTTTAAAAATATACAACATCAATTTCGGAGCATATTAGAAGGGGAAGGTTTAAAGAAAAAACTGTTACTCCACCATGATCTGATCAAATCGCGCATTTTAATCCAAATAGAGCTTGATCAGAGATAGAACATGGAAGGAAAAGGCTCCGGTTACAGTGGGAGAGAATCGTTCACTTGTTGTGTGTGTGGATAAGGCTTCTGCTATCATCAGAGCTCACAAACTACAACTGTAGTCATATTTAGGTGAGACTATAGACATGTGAGGATTCATTTCTCCATCTGAGCTTGAACCCCATGAAAGCAATTATCAGGTACAAGCTCTCTCTGTGTGAAGGCATACACTCATTCTCTGACCTGCTGCGCCCCCTGCTCGATCACAATGAGGAGAAATCATCTCAATGTCTGGATTGCGTAAAATGCTTTAAAACGTCCGTTGATTGAATTATCCAACACAATGCTCATACTACTGACAAACCCTTTATCTGTCCAGACTTTGGAAAATATTATCATACCTCTGTGGAGTTAATGCATGGGAAATGTGCTCACACGAATGAATGTCCTTTAAAACTTCTGGGGACCGGACGTCCGATCCACGTGCTCACCCGGAGGACAGACATCTTCAACTCCACAACTGCAGAACGTGCTGCAAATGTCCGAGCGACGTGAAGTCCCGTCAACATTATTAACAGGTCTTTTCAACGCCCAGAGTGGGAAGTGCTGTAAATGTTCCTGGGGCTGACGTGACATCAACGCGTTCTCAAAGAAGAGACCTTTTAAATGCTCAGACTGTGGAAATCACGATACAAGATCCTTGGGATCGTTTTATCATGAACGTCTTCAAATTGAGGAGAGACCTATCAAATATCTAATGTGTGCAATGTGCTCCCAGTCTCTTCAGGACTGAACGTCCATCGATATTTTCACAAGATGAGAGACATTTAAACGGTTTTCATTGTGGGACTACGTTCAGGTGATTATCTCAACTGTCAGTACACCAAGCAGTTTGCACAGGCAGAAAATATTTACCTGCTTCATTTCAGAAAAGCCGTTAGCTCACTCATCGACCCTGCTGAGAGAGCAGAGAGATCCACTGAGGGAAGGAATTCACTCTCTCATCGAGCCTGCTGAGACAGCACAAGTTCACATATCTCAACTGCGAATGGATTGTGTTGTTCATGACATTCAGGACTGAAAGCAAAGTTTTAGTATTATAGATAAATGTCAAACACATCAATTTTGGATGTAATAACGCCTGAGAGGTCAATGTAAGGATGGGCTTAGGTAGTACTTGAAGCATCAGAATAGCTTCTCAAGGATAAATGTATTAGAATTTTATGAGGCGATAATGAGCAAGTGAGAAAACGTCTATTCTGTGAATGTGATCAGCTTGAATTTCCAGCAGGCATTTGTCAAGGTGCAGTATCGGAAGCTGTGAAATAAGAGTCTCTGGCATTAGGGGCAAAGTACTGGCATGGCTTGAGTTTTGGTTCACAGGCGGAAGGCAGACAGTTGGGTGAAGGGGACTTTTTCCAGAATTGTTGGTCCATTTGCAGAATACACAATGACAGGTGAAAATACAGATCGTATTGAGGAGGCGGACAGGCTGCAGAATGACGTGGACGGGCTGAGTGCTTGGATTAAAAATGTTGCAGATAGAGCACTGTGTGAAAAAGAGTGAGGTCGTAAAGTGATGGAATGATTAGAGGCCTCGAACATTTTGTGACGGGGAAAGGCTTCAGAGATCTATAGTTTAAAGGCACTTGAGAGATCTAGTTGAGGTTTCTCTTATGTTTAACATGCAGGTTCTGTTGGCTGTTAGGAGGGTAAACGTATTCATTCACGCGAGTTAAAAACCAACCACAGAGGTTTGCAACAGACACGATAAGAGGCTCTCGTCAGATGTATTTGGCTAATCGGGAGTAGCTTTTGGACCCATGTTAAGGGAAGATATATTATGAGTGGAGGATAGGAGGTTTACAGTGGTTGACTCAGTGGTGAGCACTGCTGTCTTCCAGCCTCAGCGACATTGGTTCAATTTCATCTTCATGCGACAGTCTGCACTTGCACATTTTTTCCATGTCTGCCTGGGTTTCCTCAACATAGGAACGGTATGACGTCATTTGACCATGGCAAATGCCGAGTTTCAGGAGTCGGGTAGAGGTGTGAGTTTGAGTAAAATGATCTTCGCATGGTTCATGTCTTCTTCTTGGACTGAATTGCCTGTTCCTACATTGTCGGGATTCTATTAGAACAACGTTGATCTCAGGGATGAAGGACTTGTCGCCTCAAAACTTACTTTTTAAAAAAATCACAGTATCCATGTAAACATGCGGTCTCAAGTCAATCTCTTGAACAATATAAGGCGTGGAGTAGCGTTCTTCAAAGGAAATCATGAAGACAATGTGAGCTACTAGATCGCTTTAGCGCATAAAGTTAAGGATGATCGAAAGAGATTTTATAATTACATTCAGAGCTGGAGACCAAATAGGATCCCTGAAATATGTAAGATCTCACATTTGTCTTGGACGTCAGCAGATGGGAGAGATATTAAAAGTTCATTTCGCATTAGTTTATACCAAGGAGAGCAAAATGGCAGCTACAAACATTGATGTTTTAAAAGTAGTTCACATTGAAAAGAGGAAGTTCTGGAGTACTTGAAAAATATAAAGTTGGATATTTCTCTGGGACCTGATCTCGTGCACCCAGGGCTTTGTGGGAAATCAGGAAACTAAACTGTTGGGTCCTTGTTAGAAATTATTTGCATCATCGATTACTGCAAGTGATGTGCCGAATAATTTGGGGGCGGTTTTGTTGAGGAAGGGATGAATGGAGAAAACTGAAAACCATAGACCTGTGAGGCTGGGTAAGCTCGTGGCAAAGTTGTTGGTAGCAATTCTGAATGATAGGATTTATAAGCATTTTGAGAGATGAGTAATGAATAGGGATAATCCGTATGGTTTTGTGCGATGTAATTTGTGTCTCACAAACATGGTTGGTTGTTTTGAGGACGTAACCAATAATATTGATGAGAACTGAGTTGTCGGCATTGTTCAGTTGGACTTCAATAAATCCTTTTAAAAGGTTCCACATGGTAGATTAATTTTTAAAGTTAGATCACAGCGAATTCAAGGTGAGCTTTCAGATAAGATATAAAATTAATTTAATGGTCGTTAGATGGGAACGATGGTGGAGGATCGTTCTCACTCTGGAAGACTTTGACCAGCTGCGTTCCACAGGGATAAATGCTGAGCCCACTTCCGTTTTACATTCATAAAAATGATTTAGATGAAAATACAGAAAACATGATCAGTGAGTTTTCAGATGACATCAGGGTTGGTACTAAAGTGGACAGTACAAAAGGTCATGTCAGATTTTTAAAAAAGGGTTTCTCGTCAGATCAGTTTCTCTCTGTCTTCGAAATTTAAAAGCTTGGGAGATAAGGATCATTCGTCCACCGTGCAGCGCAAGTCACCAGACTCCATAAATTCTCGTCCCTGTTTGTAGCATTTGGCCCATAAGCGGACGTGTTTTGATGTTTCCAGGGCAAATGTCAATGATATTCTTTCTGTGATCTCAAATGACACAACAATGGGACTGAAAATTGACATGGTCATACTGCATTGTCACCCCGTTGAAGAACTTATTCTCCTGTTCACTCGCACAGGCAGACACACCAGCACATTCCCGACAGAGACTGAAGCTTCAGCGTTATGTGTTTCAAGTCTGCAAGTTTCTCTAGAAAAGAAAGCTTCACGTGCAACACTAGCCAATTCCACAGAAAATGTGAACCGTTGCTGTGAACTGGGGTATGAAGTGGAAACTGAGTTAAATAATCCAAAGCACTGCTCGTGTGTAACTTTAAATTTCCAAATTCCACCCAAACAGTCCCTGCGACTCCTGGGATCTGACAGGATACCGGTCAGCAGACATTTACCATTAAAAACAACCGACACACGCAAATTCGAAGCACTTTCTAGTCTCGTCTCTTCCTGTTTTTGTCCCTGCCACACTTCCAACTTCCTCTGAACATCCAACTCCGTGTTTAATGAGCTGCTTGATACAAACAGAGACAGATAATGCGGGCAATCATTATCTCGAAAGCAGAACCAGGGAACGTAAGACACAAGGGCTTGCACACTGCTGGAAAATGTGACACAACGATGTTATCTTCTTGATTATCCTGTGGACTGATTCCAGGAATATGCACCATATCAGTTATTACCAATGGAAATTTCCCAATTGATGCCGTGACTGACAGACAGATCAGGAGAGAGTTGTTCAAACCCTTCAATGCTCCGGGACATTTTGCAAACAATTTCCTGTTTCCTCACAAACTGAGGTCCCCACAAATGGTCATGGTGATCACCAGAACAGAAAATGTGCTTTGACGCATCAGGACAGCTCCAGTTCCACGTAATCCCCTCACTGTTCTTATCTCGTTTTGCAGCACTTGGCGCAGAGGTGCAAATGAAGTCAGTAATGGAAGTGTACAACTAAATGGGTCTCACTTCTTCTGAAAGATTCTGCATGCTCATCCTTGAAAAGCGATGGTTCCAGATTCCCAAAATTCCTAATATGGGTTATGTGCGTTTTTACCGATTTAGTGTTTCGAATCTCAAACATGAAAGCAAAGAACACACTCTTTTCCAGTTTAGTCGTGGCTGTCAATTACAGTCAGCAAGATGTGAAACTGCACGAGAAAACCGTATTGTATTAAAACTCATCACCTTACCCACTTGGCAGCAACTGCAGAAGCACACGACTGAACGGGTCTGCCAGTTCTCTCTCCCTGTGGAGCTGAGGGACAGTGAACCATTGTTAGGTTTGTTTCAATTCAATCAAGACAGCTTCGACAGTGTTAAATGTCGGGGAAGCTATTGTCTGTGTGATCCATCCCGATAGTTGGAATGAATATTAAGTTAAAATCAAAAGCAGATATATCAGAGAAACCAAACACGTCTGGCAGCATCTGCGGAATTAGAAACTGAGACAACGATTCAGAACTTCTTCAGAGGTTTGTTAGACCTCTGTTTTCTCCCACAGTTACTGCAAAACGGCTGAGTTTCTGCAGCAGTTTCTGCTTTTGTATCTGATTCAGGGAATCCACAGACCCTTGGTATCCACAAAAACAATACAGAAACTCTTTTATGCTTCCTCACTGGGTAAGGTGTCCGTTTGGGGATCATATCCCTGACCACATTAAAAGCACAAAACTACGCAGCAAAGGAAACAGATGGAGTAAGTACAGCGACCATTCCATCCATGAGTGGGTGCAACCGAACACCCTCTCGATTAACTGCCGAACGCACTAACCCATGGCACCACAGAGACTGGGGAATAAGCTTCTTGTAGCATCTCATAAAGCAGGCGGTTAGTGGATCCAAGTTTTGCATGGCCTTCGCAGAATAACAATTGCCAAATATCGGTTTTGCTTTTCCATTCTAAAGGCTGGAACATTAAGTTTGGAAACTAGAGAACAGTCTGATCCCACACTCTGAAGGCACCTCCATGTCCATTCTCCTCTGAATCCGCTACCCAGGTAATGTCTAAAGATTCACAAAGCTGGAGAATGGAATTTCTGTTTGCCTCTTGATGATTTTTCCATATCCCTCTTCGCAACATTTTCCCAGCATCTTTTTCACAATCCCCTGCTTTGCACCAGGTCAAGAGATGAAGAAATCGTCTATTGTTGAGAAATTGCCGTCTCTGCGAATGGTCTCTTTGAAGCAAATAAAGTTAATGGGAAATATCCTGGGGAAGTTTAAAACGATGTTGGAGGGATCAATGGGGATGGGAGAGTTGATGATCAGGAGGAACATTTGCCTCTGACCAGTTCAACTCCCCAGAAGACTGGGATTGAGGACATTTAATTGAAAACAGCATTTGTGTCGAATAAACTTTGCGAATTCTAAATAAACTACACAGATCTGGCATTATCTGTGGTTGGAGGAACAGAGCAAACGTTTTGAGTCAGGTCCGTTTCCGGTTCACAACCCAAGTTTCCTGCATGTCAACAAATAAGCAGATCAGACAAAACGTAGGATTATTGAGACGTGTTTCCTGTAGTTTGAGGGATTACGCATCCACCGGAAAGTCATTTAAAATCAACAGTTGTGATCGCAGTTGTGATTGAAACCTGCGCGGGGAACCACTAATATATATCTACTACATCGCCTTACCCACTCAGCCACAACTATTACCCTGAGAAGCTGCTTAATATTTTAATTGGTGCTTCCAAGAGAAAACGTGAGTACAGTATTCGGTTTGTTCTGTCTGCGCAATGACTCCAAAATTTGGAGTCCCCCTGTAAGTGATTAGAATGGAGGAGGCTGATAGGAAATTGGATTGAACGACAAATATTGATGAGAGATAGAGTGCTTGAGAAGATGCATTTTTATGACCAGAGAGATGATTAAAAATGTAATGGATCGAGAAATGAAGATGTCATAGTATTTTAAAGCGCCTTTATATCACTATCTGTTTCCCAGCCACTGAAGAAAATTTGAAGCAGATGTGTCGTTTTCAAATCTAATGTGCCAATCCGGGCAGTTTGTTCAACCAGAAGTTAAAAAGAAACTGCTACAAATACTTAGAACTGACACTGGAGACGCAAATGAGATTATGCCTTACATTTAGCGTTTGTTCTGCTCTGATTGCTATCCGGGATAGTATAGGACTGGAGGTCCTAAAAAAGGAGAAGTGTTTACCCAATTAAGACACAGATGAGGAGGCTGTTGTCATATTCTCAGGGGAGAAAATACGTGTACTTACTTTCAACAGAGAGGTCTGTCAATATTGGGTATATTTACAGCTTCAATTACTTATCACTCTGTTAATAGCATGGAGCAATTGGCATTGTGAAATGTGTCCAAGTTTGCTGACGATAGACAATAAAGGGAGAGCATGTTATGGTGAGGACGTGGGAATCTGCAAAGGAGTATAAATAGTTTGAGTGAGTGGGGGAAACACTTTGCAGATGAAGTTTCATGTTGGGAGAGTCAGGTTGGAAGAGTCAAAAGGCAGAGCACTATTAAAATAGAGGGAAAATAGAAAAAAAATCTTGAAGCACAGAGGAATCTAGGAGTTCTTGGGCCTGACACAAACAAAGTTTTGTGTAATTTGTTTTTGGACAAAACCGTATGACCTCGTTTGCGAAAGGTTGCAATGAATGATATTTTCCCGAAAAAAAACTATAAATCGAAACTATAAAACGAAGACAAGAAAAGACTTGTGCCGTTCTATTGGCCAACGTTGATGTGTATGGTTCTGTAAAATTTGTTTACAATGGAGTCGGGAGTTGGAATTGTGGGAGCTGGGGAGTGGAAGTAAGGAGATCCATGATTACTACTACCATCCTTTGTCTGTCTTCTTCAATGTTTGGACGTTTTATTTCGCATTGTGGTTCCTGTGAGTGGACTTGTAAACTACAGGCTCTGGTGACTTATTTCCCTCACTGTTTCTCGTCACTCCATGAAAGAATTCAATGATCTTAACTCCTGCATCTAGGTAACGTCTAAATATTGTACAAATGTCAGTAAAACTTCGACGTTTCCCACAACTGTCTGGCTGTTTACAATATCAATTGATCCATCACTGTGTTACTAATGTACACATGAAGAGCAATGCAAAACAGCAGCAATCGATACTGGGTTACAAACGCAGATGACTGCAGCCACATCTCAGAGTACTGACAAATGTACGATCACAGAAGCACATATCGAAACGCTAGGAAAATCCATATAAGTACACTGCCAGAGGCCGTGCTAGGCATAGCACCAGAAACACAACAGAAATGCTCTTTTCTGCGAGGG
>NW_025205667.1:8780-10769 GCF_004010195.1 Chiloscyllium plagiosum | reverse complement strand
TGTGGGCGATGGTGTGTAAGGAGGTGTGGGCGATGGTGAGTAAGGAGGTGTGGGCGATGGTGTGTAAGTTGGTGTGTAAGGAGGTGTGGGCGATGGTGTGTAAGGTGGTGTGGGCGATGGTGTGTAAGGAGGTGTGGGCGATGGTGAGTAAGGTGGTGTGGGCGCTGGTGTGTAAGTTGGTGTGTAAGGAGGTGTGGGCGATGGTGTGTAAGGAGGTGTGGGCGATGGTGAGTAAGGAGGTGTGGGCGATGGTGAGTAAGGAGGTGTGGGCGATGGTGTGTACGGTGGTGTGGGCGCTGGTGTGTAAGTTGGTGTGTAAGGAGGTGTGGGCGATGGTGTGGGTAGTGGTGTTGGGGCTTGTCCCTAGCCTGCCCTACCCCAGACAGCATTCCAGGTTCTCTGCTCCCTCTGCCTATGTGTGGAGGGCCCAGTCAAGAGGGAATGGCTTTGGGAGGATAAGCTCCAGGGACGGGACTGTTTCCACACGTGAATAGTTCGGGTCTGGAATGCCCCGCTGGGAAATCTCACTCACTTCTGGCTGTGTGTTATTCTACCTGCAAACCCCAAAACTGCACTGTGCGGAGGCAGGTTAAATGTAGGTATTCAAGATAGAATTGGATGATGCTTTCGATAAAAATATCATGCAAGGATATGTGGATAAAATGCAGGAGATTTGCACGAGGTAACGATGTTCATTTAAAGAGCCAGTACGGGTACAATGGGCTGAATGACCTCCTTCTACGCTGTAACAGTTTTGTGGGCCTGAGATACGTACCAAAGCTATCAAAGAATCACACATCCCTCCTCAACATCCACTGGGTTTGTCAGATGTCTAGTCAGTCAAACCAATGGATTGATCGAGCCTTTGAGGATAAAGCTCCGTACAACTTCATTCACCTTTCAATTTCATGTTCATTCATTGATTGATTGATTCAGGTCCCACCAGTTGTCACAGTGGAACCTGAACTCAAGGTGCGTCAGGGTGGATTGAGAGCAGGAAGGGGTGTAGGATGGGGCTGCCTTAGAGAAACCTGAAGGTGGAAGGGACGGGTGCCTTGCTGGGTTGCGGGGGGTGGGGGGTGAGGTCTGTGTTCTATACACTGTTTTTTATCTAATTGGACTGTCTTAGGTGTATTTGTTGCTGTAACTGTTCTGTGATGAAAGTGCGATTTGAGGTTTGTCCTCATTTCCCTGTAGGAGAAAGTGAGCACTGCAGATGCTGGAGATCAGAGCTGAAAATGTGTTGCTGTAAAAGCGCAGCAGGTCAGGCAGCATCCAGGGAGCAGGAGAATCGACGTTTCGGGCATGAGCCCTTCTTCATGAGCCTTCCTGAAGAAGGGCTCATGCCCGAAACGTCGATTCTCCTGCTCCCTGGATGCTGCCTGACCTGCTGCGCTTTTCCAGCAACATATTTTCAGCTCATTTCCCTGTAAACTGGTTGAACGGTGGGTTTGGGGCCTGGCTTTGCTGTTTCTCTCCCTTGTAAAACTGCTGTTTCTCTGTACACAGCTGTTAATGTAAACTGTTTTGTAAATGGTGTATTGTTTAATAAAATTTTTAAAATGGAAACAGAATTCATGTTGTCTCAGCAACAGTCTGGGACAGAGGCTCTTGTGGTGCATTGGTAAAGTCTCTACCTTTTGAGTTGGGGGCCCAGGTTCAAGAGCCACCTGTTCCAGAGGTGTGTAAAAACATTGTTGAGCGGATGGATTAGAAAATCGGTTTAGATTTTTAAAAAAACTCTCAGGCTGCTTATTACTGAATGTTTTTTTTTAGAAAGTAGCAGTCTGAGCCTCTGGATTGTCGGTGCTGTAACATTACAGCGTCTTCATTGGTTCCCTCTGTGCATTGTGGGCGGCACGGTGGCGCAGTGGTTAGCACTGCTGCCTCACAGCGCTAGAGACCCGGGTTCAATTCCCACCTCAGGCGACTGACTGTGTGGAGTTTGCACATTCTCCCCGTGTCTGCGTGGGTTTCCTCCGGGTGCTC
>NW_025205667.1:4705-8755 GCF_004010195.1 Chiloscyllium plagiosum | reverse complement strand
TTGTTGGGCCGAAGGGCCTGTTTCCACACTGTAAGTAATCTAATCTAATCTAATCTAAAAAGATTTAAGTAATCTAATCATTAGCCAGAGCCAGAGCCAGAGACTAGGGGCTGCAGAGCAGCATTAAAACATTTCAGTGTCTATGGATACAAATCAGCGGAATGTACATGGAGGCACAAATGATGCTGGCCTTTATCTGAGTGGCGGGGGTGGAATACAAAGATAGTGAAGTTGCGTTGACTTGCACAAATTAGTTAAACTAAAGAGCCCATCTGTCTACTCAGCTGGACATTACAGATCCCACAGCAACATTTGTCCGTACAGCAGACGGGTTCTCCTGGCCAAACCAAAACATCTTCTCAATACCACTGAAGAAATCGACAAATCAGACTAACTGCCAGCTGTGGGATCTTGCTATGTGTAAAGTGGCTACTGCGCCTCCCCCTCCCCCTGCCCGTAACCATGCAGTACAGCTCATTCAGCAATTCATCAGCATGTTAGCAGGACTTTCTGGATCAGATTCTGAGGACATTCTGCATATATCAGGCTTGTATTCCCTGGAGTGGAACAGATTAATTGGAAATCTAATTGAGGTGTTTAAAATGATTAAAAGGATTTGATTGGATTGATAGAGAGAAAGTATTTCCTCTGGTGGGAGAAGTCTGGAGAAGGGGAACAGAACTTAAAAATTACAGTGAGATCGTTTACAAAGAGAAATGGAAATTTGAAATTCTCTCCAAAAATCTGCTGCTGACATTTGGGATCTAATGAAAATTTGAAAAGTAAGTTTGATAGTTTTTTGTTAGGCAAGAGGATTAAAGGTTACATACATAGGTACAGAAGTATATACATATGCAGATCTTTATACACATATAGACACATAAATCATTTACATGCATGCATATACATAGAGATACAGACATGCACTCAGTCACATACACACAGTCATAATTGTATATTTGCACAGGTTCATACATAGAAATATATAAGCACTGCCACATATATACATGTACACAAAACCAAATATATACAATTACATATCTCCTCCCATACAGAGAGTCATCAGGTTGTGGTTTGGGTAGAAGCTGCCTCCTTCTACTGGGATGAGAGTTGGCAACCTACTCATGTCTCAGTCTGACAACATCCATTAGGACCAAAACCAAGGAATTAAAGTCAAATGCACATTTCACACAGAACAGGGCCATCCACTGACAAGACAATTCAAGAACCTAATGGGGGAAGTTTGAATGGTTTATACACAGAATAACAGATACCCTGGAGTGAGTTACAGACTGGAACCTAATTGAGGATTCAGGGGTTTATATAAAGAATAACAGACACCCGGGAATGAATTACAGATTGGAATCTAAACAAGGTTTCAGGATGGTTTCTATGTAAAGAGTAACAAATGCAGAGGAGTGAGGGTCAAGGTCCTTGTGGGTAGTGGTAGTGTTGCCACCTCTGAGCCAGGAAGCCTAGGTTTAATTCCTACTGGCTGCAGAGGTGTTTGATATCTTTTCTGAGTAGGTCTGTTAGGAAAATATCTGCCCAGGAATGCAATACAGACTAGAATTTTTTCAGGTGGTTTATATAAGGAACAACATATACCTGGAAACAACCTACAAGCTGGAATCTCATTGAAGGGTTCAGAATTGTTTATACATAGAACAACAGGCAACCAGGAGTGAGTTACAAACTGGAATCTAAATGAGGAGTTCCGTGGTTACATATAGAATAACAGATACCCAGGAGTGAGTTCCAGACTGAGATTTAATTGAGGGTTCCAAAATGGTTAATAACAGAAAAACAGATCTCCGCGAATGGGTTACAGACCTGGAATCTAATTGAAGGGTTCAGAGAATTTATATGTAGAATAATAGATAACAGAGATATTCAGTAAGGATACTGAGAATAATTGAACAGTAACAGGGACAGAAATCTGTTTGCAGTAATCCCAGGACATGTTTGATCTCAGTTGGAGGGACACACAGGGAGCAGAATTCCTTCAGTGTGCTCACAATGGGTGCTGCCCCCTGCTGGGAGCATGGGTTCCTCTCTTGACAGACAAGTGCGGAACCCTCAGCTGAGCTGGGAGAGTCCTTGTATGGATTTTAAAAGTACACAGTCTTCACTAATAGCTTCGGCTTCAGTGTGGTGCTGACCCTACCGAGCATGCATTGCATTCGTAAAATCCTGGGGTAGCGGAGCACAGTGACAGCTGAAACAGTAACACCATAATCAATCTCAGCATCTCTACTGTGGAGACTGGGCAATTCCTGGGTTTGATTGTACGTGAGTGTGGTTATGTGTAAGTGTGTGTGTGTGTTGACATGCTGGTGTGTGAACAAATGTCTCAAATACACTCTTCCCAATCTCAGCATCTCTACTGTGGAGACTGGGCAATTCCTGGGTTTGATTGTACGTGAGTGTGGTTATGTGTAAGTGTGTGTGTGTGTGTTGACATGCTGGTGTGTGAGCAAATGTCTCAAATACACTCTTCCTCACTCATAAACACACACACTCACTCATTCTCACACACATACATACACACTCACTCACATTACATACATACACAGGCACACAAACTCACAACCACATTAACACAGACACAGGCAACTGCTCAATCCCTGTGCATATGTATACTCACCAACATTTACATACATAAACATACACTCACTGATGTTCACACACACGCACATACATATATATGTATGTGTATACTCATACATTTACACACATGCACGCACAGACTCTCATACATATATGCCACTCACACTCAGTCATCCTGTCACATGCACACATATTCAGTCCCACATACATAGGCACATGCACTCAGTCACAAACACACACTCACATTCTTGACAACAGACTCTCACATATAGCTAATCTCACAAACTCACACTTGTGCACACACCCACACAAGCCAAATCGCCACTATCTTACCCCCCCATCACACACACATTCAAACATGTCCAAATGTATATTCATTCATTCACACACATCTCCTGACACATACTTACCGATACATGCACACACACACAAACACACATGCTTACTGATGCACACACACGCACATATATACATACACACACACCACCAGGATTGAGCGGACAGAGCTGTATTACGAAAGAATCCTATTTTTGAACCCAGCATCCTGCACTATCCTGTTAGATACGTAAGACATTTATCTTTTACAACTTTTTCCAACAAAGGCTAGGACCTGCACTTCTGCAGTGTCCTGTGCAGCCTCAGTATGTCCCAAAGTCCTGCCTAGCTAATGAGGTACTTTTAAAAGTTCTGTCTCTATGGGAATGCAGGGATTTGCGCACAGTACGCTCCCATAAACAGCAATGCAATTACAATCAGGTCTTTCGGTGTTAATTCGAGAGTTAAACATTTTTCCGGATGGCGCCGTGTGGATTTTTTTACATCCACCTGGGGCTAGAGATGGGGTCTCCATTGAATGTTCCATTGCAAAGGTAACACCTCTGACAGTGCTGCACTCCCTCAATACTTCAACCTAAGTGTGTGATCCCTGATTGTTCCCTGGACTTTTTGTCGAGTGGAACTTGAACCCACAGTCTCCAGGAGTGAGTGCTAACACGGCGGGGTTGAGTAGCCTCTGCCAACAGCGACACAAAATACTCTGGGATGGCACAGACTGAGCAAGAAGAGGTTAGTAATGACAGGCCCTGCATCATTCCCAGCTTCGCGGGATGTACAGGAGCCTGACAAGAGTAGCCAAGAATTCGCAAGTTGGCGATGCCAGGGGAGACCGAACGAGGGCTGTTCAGTCCCCCTCCAGGCTAAAGACCAGACATGCAGGGGAATTAACAAATAAAATGATGCTTACAGTCTCTCGGCGCTCCTCGGGATATTCTTGGGCACTGCTGTCAACCCTAGCCCGTGACAGTCCACAGTAGTCCCTGCACAGATACACTGAGCTGGGCAGGCACTTGTACAGATCCGGCAGGCAGTCAGCAGGAGGATCCCAGTGCTGACAATCCCAGGCACTTTCCAGCCTCTGTCCATGATGTTTAGGGCGGGAGG